>NW_006293951.1:2641465-2664319 GCF_000327345.1 Myotis davidii
TTTCATATTGGTACAATACTAAACCTCAGATTTTTTTCATTCCAATTTCATCAACTTTTCCACACAC
Organism: Myotis davidii; assembly: GCF_000327345.1. Taxonomy (NCBI): domain Eukaryota; kingdom Metazoa; phylum Chordata; class Mammalia; order Chiroptera; family Vespertilionidae; genus Myotis; species Myotis davidii. The sequence continues at coordinate 2,641,533 of NW_006293951.1, forward strand.
ATCCTTTTTCTATTACAGGATCCAATCCAAGTGAAACAAGACAGTTAAAAAATACTGTATGATTCTACTTATATGAAGTACACAGTCAAAATCAGACAGAAAGCAGAATAGTGGTAGCCAGGGGTGGGGGGAAGGGGAGAATGCAAGAATGGAAAGTTATTGTTTATTGGGTAGTTTCACTTTTGTAAGATGAAAAATGTTTCAACTTTGCAAAATGGGATGGTGGTCATAGTAGCACCACAATGTGAATGCACTTTAATGCCAATGAACTGTACACCTAAAATGGAAGCATATCTCTTGCTAAATGAAAAGTTAAGCAATATTACTACATTCAATTGCCTACTTACATCTTTCCTAGTATGTTTACGAGCTTACACTTAACATACCCAAATATGGCTCTCTCATCTTCCAACTCTGACCCCAAACCAACGAGCTTCAGGTCTTCTCCATCTCAGTTAATGGTGACTTCATCTCGGCTTAGGGCAACAAGACTGGGAGAACCCTCAAGTCCTCTCTCTCTTTTTCTCTCACACTCCACATCTTTTCATCAAGTAATTCTGCTAACTCTACAATCTACCAGCACCACCTCCACTGCTACTCTTCTGGCATAAATTATCACAGTCTTTTAACTGTATTTCATCAGAACCCTCCACCTGTTCTCCCTGCTCCTACCCTTTCCCCAGTACAATCCATATTTTCAACCAGGACTGAAGCGATCCCTTTTATATAACCCAAGTCAGATCATATCACCCTGTGCTTAAAATTCTCCAATGGCACTCTGTTACTCAGAGTAAAAACTCAGCTCTTGACAGTAACTGACAGGCTCTATGTCATCCGATCCTAGTCCCCTTACCACTGACCTCAGTGCTAGTATTGCCCCCTTGCTCACTCAACTCAGTCATATTGGTTTCCTTGCTGTTTCTCAGGCCAACCACACCTGAGGGCCTTTGGTCTAGCACTAGCTGTTGTCCGTCTGAGGAGTCTGACAACTCTAGTTTAGTACTACTCTTGTCATGTTTTATGGTTTATTTTTTCCAAAGCACTTTCTAACAAACTACATTATTTTGTTTGTAGTTTATTGTCTGTCTCCTGGGTTGTAATGTAAGCTCTGGGAAGGCAATGATCTTTGTTTCTGATATACTCAAGAAGCATCACCTATCACATAGTAGATGCTGAATAAATACTTTAACAAATGAATTCTAGACCTTAGTCAAGTACCTCTTCACTTGCCTACATTCTTAGAGGCTATCTCATAAGAGATGTCTTCTAAATTCCAACAATAAGGAAATATATACCTGTCTTAGAGCCCATTCTATACAAAATTTCAAACATTTCCATTCTTATCTACATTGCATAACATTCAAGGTTATTTCTACACAAATTATAAATATCTAGGAAAAAACTTATATCCAAGTAATCTTCCCTTGCAATCCAGTTTTCTAAACATTGGGAATTGTGAAATCCATGTTTGTCTTGATAAACTTGGCAACAGCCAAAAGTCCCAGCAACTGACTGAAATGTTTTCATTTATTATAATCTGTAATGTTACTTACATGTACTCATCTCGTGAGCTAAAATGCTCTAAAGGCTGCCAATGTTTGCAGACTCACCATCCGATGCTACCTAAAATTGGAGGACCTGTTATACTGTCAAAAGCAATATGAACTCAAGCCTTGAAGGTAAAGTAACTATAGATATTAGATATTTTTAAAGATCCCACAGCTGGATGACACAATAAAATGTATAAAAAGGCAACTGTTACTATTGTATCATTCCTAAGTAGATGCATGTATGTGAAACATAAGATAAAAGAAATGTGCAGCTTCAAAAAACACAAAAATAAATTTTGTTTTAAAACTAGAAATATTTGATTTTCCTGAAATAGAAAACATGCTCCCTAATTAATTAATTTTTTTTGCTACCCTGAAGGGATGAAAAGAGTAACAAAATTTCTAAAGAATGCTATTGTTTGTGGTCCCTTACAAGTTAGAATTCCGTTAGATGAACTGCACTGAAACACCTCTCATTAAGCCTGTCAAAATTCTAGTTTTGAGTTGGTGCTCACAGATGAGGTCCATGGCCACAGAGCCTGTTATGTAGGAAACTACAAATATTACAATTTGAATGTGGGCTTAGGAGTCCAAGTCCCTGCTCCTCACTTGCAGAGTGGCCATTTGTTAGTTACCATGGATTCCTGCACAGGAAGCATGGAAAGTGCACATTCCATGATGGCGATGATGCTGGACTGGTGCCGGGACGGATCTGGTCAGTGCGTTCTGCTGGGCCTGGGATTGGTGTTACTTCAGAGACCCCGCTCCTTGCAGAATCCCTGTGTTGGGAAGGGAGCTGGAGGCAGCTCGCTCACCTGCAACCACGCACCGAGGGAGGTTCCCCTTTTATCTACGTTCAAGTAAATATATTGGTCAAGATTACAGAAAGTTCTTGCTATTTAAAGCACCAAGCTTAGTCTGTATCTGCAGCCATGACTAGAGCGGAAGGTGGAAGCAGAGAAAAACCACAATCAATTACATGTTTCTTTTCGCTTCCTCGCAAAAGATGGTTCTAGTTGACAACATCTTGAGTTGGAGGAGATTTACAGCCTGCTGTGCTTTCTTTGACACGTGGTTCCCAATTTATAACACCCATTTCTGGGCTTATCCACACACCCGACATTACTCCCGTGCTGGTGGTGAGAAATGTGTCTGAGAAGCTGCCCATTCATGCAATCAACTGCTAAGTTTTGAAGCCGTCACTCTTTTTGCCAGAGCCTAAGATTCATCACAATTTTAAGCTTTGATATTAATGACTACAGCACAAAGATCTCTAGGTATATTACTTTGCGGGTGGACCTGATAACTGATGTTCCATTTCCCTAACAGAATCACCTATCAGAAGGGCTGCTCAGATGCTAGGCACATGTGCACCCAGGCAGCTTTCCTTGATTTCCAGAGCTGGCTGTTTCCATGCTAACTGCATGAGTTACTGTACATTATTAAGCATTATATCATCAAGCACTAAATATACCCCTACTGCAATGTAAACATTCTTCAGGGCACCTTAGTCATAGAACTATCATATAACTAAATCCTGACTTACTTTCTCTATACTTCAATTTCCTCATCTATAAATAAGAATTCATAGGATTCATAATTGTACCCTCCCCCCCCCAATAAGGTTGTTGTGAGAATTACGTTTCATCGATGCTAGTGAAAGTACTAGAGTAGCAGCAGGCACCTGGTAAGTGCTATAAGACTACGTGCCATTATTATTATTTGTATGGCACTCCAATCTATACAATGCCAGCATAGGGGATCAGGGGACCAGAGCCTCAGTCTCTTTTCCCTCCAGCCTCCTACACCCCTTACCTCTTTGCCTCCTGTTGCCCTCACCACTGCCTAAATTTTTATTTACTGCCACCAGCACTTGCTCTTGCTGCCTTACTTTCTCAGCTTTGTAGCTGCCATTTGCTCTAGTGCCCAATCCCACCGCTTTCAGGGATTCCAAACAGATTGCTTCGGGTAAGTTTTGACCAAATAATGACTCTTTTGCATATTAATATAATAATTAATTATTTACAAGTGTATGGCCTGGTACATCAACTATGAATCTCTTATTCACTAAAGATAGTAACAGTATCAGTAATGATAAGATGATGTCTGACATTTGGAGAATTTACTGAAGATAATTTTAACTCCAGATGATTTAATCACATTCTTCACTTCATGATTGCAACTGTGTGTCCTGGAACCATAGACTTTTTTCATTTTTCCTCCATTCAACATTTCTTTATTTGATACTAATCACAATGGCTGGTTTTGATGAGCACATTTAAATATGCTTATGACCACTTAAACTTGGTGCTTAATCTAAATAGCTCTCATCTTTATGCTGCCAAAGCACAAACTATTTAAGCACTGAGAATATCTAATGGTCAGCTGCAGAGTGATAAAACCTATCAAGTGTCTGATTTATTCCGCTCTTTTGTGTTTTCTTTTTGTTCCTACTTAAATGTATTGACTGACAACTCCCTAATTAGAAGTGCCAAGTACTCTGTTTATTACTGGGGACAGGAGAACAAATAAGACAGAATCCTCACTGTCATGTAATCCATGGTTTACATGGGGAAAGAGATGTACAACAATTCCATAGATGTGTAGAACACCTGCTTCCCTTCCTCTCTCCCAACCCCCCTAGCCCTACCCCCACTCCCCGCCCCAGCCCCTTGCCAGCTGTGGTTCGGAAGCAGCAGCACCAGTCCTGAATGTTGGCAATGGTTGAGGGTGAAGAGGAGGAATGGCTGTGGACAAACTGAGGAGAAAACCATTAGGGGAGTGGCTGAAGGAGGAGGATCAGAGAGGAGTAAAGGATGCTCTGTACTTAGGTTCCTGCCTAAGGTGACACGGAAACAGTGCCTTTCACTTTAAGTAAGAACAGCGGTTTTCAACCTGTGGGTCGCGACCCCTTTGGAGGTCAAACGACCCTTTCACAGGGGTCGCCTAAAACCATCCTGCATATCAGATACTTATATTACAAGTCATAACAGTAGCAACATTGCAGTTACGAAGTAGCAACAGAAATAATTTTATGGTTAGGTCACAACATGAGGAACTGTATTTAAAGGGCCAGAAGGCTGAGAACCACTGGTCTAGAACAGGGATCCTCAAAGTTTTTAAACAGGGGGCCAGTTCACTGCTCCTCAGACCATTGGAGGGCCGGACTATAGTTTAAAAAAAACAACAACTATGAACAAATTCCTATGCACACTGCACATATCTTATTTTGAAGTAAAAAAACAAAACGGAAACAAATATAATATTTGTATTTGCATGTGGCCCGTGGGCCGTAGTTTGAGGACCCCTGGTCTAGAATAACCCATCTGCCCTGACCTTCAGTGGGTTCAGCCATCTCTATACACTCCATCTGCCTCATTTTTCAACCTCATTGTTAAAGTTTTCAGACAGATCCCCTTTGATACGTTCTTTTTTTAAAATATATTTTATTGATTTTTTTACAGAGAGAAGGGGAGAGGGACAGAGAGTTAGAAACATCGATGAGAGAGGAACATCGATCAGCTGCCTCTTGCACGCCCCCCACTGGAGATGTGCCCACAACCAAGGTATGTGCCCTTGACCGGAATCGAACCTGGGACCCTTGAGTCCGCAGGCCAACGCTCTATCCACTGAGCCAAACTGGTTAGGGCTGATACGTTCAAAATACCATTTCACTGCCTTTTAAAGGAGGAGGGGGAAAGGCTATTCGATGCAGGGCCGATGGACAATTGTACAGAGGCTCTGACCCACGTTTTTGTGTTTCTGGTCTCAGTAATTACGGGCTAAATCACTTGTCCTTCCTATGGGGGCTGATATCCTTCGTTTCATTACTAGCAGGAGCAAATGCCAGGTAAGTGATTAGGCTGGAGGGAGGAAAAGCGCACTTACTAGGAGCCTAAAGATCATTTCTGGGGTGTCTGTTGGTTCCTTCAGGACTGCACCGGATGCAGAGCAGCTCCTTAAAGAGCCCGCACCACACGCCCCAGGGCAGCTCTTCCCGAGAGTGTCATGTGAGACACTGCTCCGGCCACAGGACCCTTCATCTGCACCATACACTTTCCCACCCCCACCCCAACCCCAACCTGCCAGGGTTCTATATGAAATATAGGTGACTGGACAAATGTACAGCTTTATCATGTATATTGATGATGCCAGTGGGCATATTAGAGGCTGTGAAAAGTCCGACAGTAGAAAAACCTGTTTAACTTGGAACCCAGTGTGTCCAGGAAACTTTTCCATCACGTATTATGTACAAGTAAACATCCCATGGAGCTACTGCGACTTGAAACATTTGGGAAAAGTTGCCCCAGGAATTCTTCCCACGTCTGTCAGCTATTCCCATGGCATTTCCCACCCCCCCACCCCCACCCCACCGTGGTTGGTACCTGCTCCTGACTTCCCAAAAATCATTGTGGCTGCCCTCATGACTCTGACTCTCAAATTATGAACTGAAACTCTAACCTGCCCTCAGTTTTTGAATGTGAGCCTGCTGCCCGCAGCTTCGAGGCTACACAATCCCACAATTAGAGGACCACAAAAGTGCACCGGGGCAGGTGCTCAAGTTCCGCTTCTGGAATCGCTAACTGGAGTAGCTCTCAGATTAAAAAGAATCAGGTGAAATCACATTCTGTAATTCTGCCAGTCCACTTTTTCCCCATTCTCTTCACCCCTCTCCTCCTCTCAGCTGCAAAACCCACAGCCTAGCACTCTTGGAGGCACACAACTTAGAAATACGGAAAAATCTTAAAGTGGTCGTAAAACGGGATCTAATGTATTGCACTAATTAACAGTGCAGAGAATAGTCATATGTAGAATGATGCAGGCAGTTTTATTTCACTGAGACAAGTACGTTCTCTGTTTTGCCAAAGACTCCACACACCACATACAAGCATTGTAGTGATCTTAAATCCAAGTGATTTAAAATACTGTTTTGAGAAACTAAACATACCATGAATGTAAAGCACATCACTGCCCTTTCATTCTGCAGTCACAACCAGATGCAACTGTTCTATGCTCTGTGATCTCCCTTGGGGTTTAAACCCCAAGATCAGGCAAAAAAACTTCATTCAATAAGAAGATTAACTTCTTTCTGAAGACTTATAGCCCATATACCAACAGTGTGTTAGAACAGCGGTCGCCAACCGGTGGCCCGTGAGGTCTGAAAGGTTGGCGACCGCTGGTTTAAGGAAGTAAAACAACTAGTTCTCAAAATGGCCTTTTCTCAATTGATTTGTTCTTCAGACACCAAGAGGAGTTGATGTAAATGCAGTGCAATGCACAGCTTCAGACTGGGATACATTGATGCTAAGAGATATGCCCTTCAGTAACATACCCTCAAAAGCATCCTAAATGTTACAAAAATATTTACAATCAGGGAACTACTAGCGCTTTAAATCTTACACCGTTTACAACAAATTTGCTTGAAAATACTATTACGGTTCTTGCTACTATTAGCAATAATGGTGATAATAAAATCTAACAATATTGTTCATTCTGTGCCTACTATGCACTATGGGAAGCACTTTGTATGCATTATTTCATTTGCTCCTCTTAAGTTTACGTAATAAAGGTTAGTGTTTTTTTTTTTTTATTTAAAGAATAGTTTATTGATTTTTAGTGAGAGAGAAAGGGAGAGGGAGAGGGAGAGAGAAACATTGGTGTGAGAGCACAACATCAATCAGCTGCCTCCTGCACATTTCCTTCTGGGAATCAAGCCCGGAACTCAGACATGTGCCCTGACCGAGAATCAAACTGGAAACTTCCTGGTGCACGGATGACACCCAACCAACTGAGCCACACCAGCTAGGGCAAAGCTGGAATTTTTATGTCCATTATAAAGGTGAGTAAACTGAGGTGGTGTTAAGTGACAAGCTGATGTTAGATGTTATATTTACATATAGTTTGTACTAGTAAGTGCCTCTGGACAGGGACTCTAGCTCACACTCCTTTGACTTTCACTCAGCAGGTAATTAAATGATTACATCTTTGTTATATTACAACTATTTGCTCTGACCCTGTACCTTTATATAAGGCAATACTGTGCAGCCAGGAGTTTCACAATACCCAACACACACAAAAATCCAAGTTAAGAAAAACAAGAGATCCAAGATAGCAGTGGAGTAGGTGAAAGTTACACTCACCTCCTCCCAGGACCAAACCGGAATTAATACCGAAATATAAAACAATCAACTTGAAGAACCAACTGAAGACTAGCTGAACAGAAATCTTATAATCAAGTATTTAAAGAAGAAGCCACATTGAGACTGATAGGAAGGGCGGACACAAAAAGAGCTGGCTAGCACCCATGTGCCATGGTTGAGAATCCAGAGGGCTAGCTCAGCTGTAAAGATTCCCCCTGAAGAGCATGGAGTTGAGACCAGAGACCCAGAGCTGAAAGAGGTGCCCACATAACATCTGGCTGTGAAAATCAGTGGGGGTTCTGTATCTCCAATGGGGAGATACAGAAGTTTGCTAGAAACCCAAACACCCTCTTAAAGGGTCAACACACAAAATCACAGACACTCACCCTGGGCTCTGGAAAAGGGAGCAGCTTGGAGCAGAATAGAGTCTTGTGGAGAGAAACTGGGTTCTGTGGCCATGGAGAGAGAGCTGAAGGGACAGCAGGCAGGGTCCCTGTGCCAATTCCCTCTTCCAAACCCCAGACGCCACCATTCTTGAGTGAAGAACTCCCCTCTACAAGGTATCAGCCTGGAGGAATGCAATAGCCCCACCCTAACGACTCCACCTCTTGTGCCCTGAGGAACACACACCCTGTGGAGGAGTCAGCTGCCTAGGCCCCGAGGGTGTAGAGGTTCTGAGTGTGTCAGAGACTAGTTGTGTTGCTGGGGAGGGGGGGGATTGCCCTCCACCGTCACACCAGTCTAACCAGCACAACCCCCTCCTGAGAAATCCACTAGCCCCACCATCCCTGGAAGCCACAGAATCCAGGACAGACTGAATTGTGTCCCTATAGGTCAGGGAACTTTTTTTTTCTTTCACATGCCTGATAGGTGCAGAGCCCTTCCTTCACACAGCCACATCTTGGTCTCTTTGGGCCTAATAAAATCACCATGATGATTCCCTGAGACCCTGCCCCGCAACAAAGGTCTGGGCACCAGGTGGATGGCAGCTAGCCTTGGTATACCCTGAGACTTTTGCTGAGTGGACCGAGACCCAGCACTGACACCGAGCTTGAATCAGTAACAGTCCGGTGGACACCACTGTCCTACCTTCTGACTCCTGGGAACCTACCTCATGCAACTTGCATACCACCAGAGGCTCTTCCAGTGACAGCCTCAGAGGAAGCCAGCAGGCGGAGGCAGGCGGAGGCAAAATGGGAGTGGCTTGGGCCTTTTGCTGACCTGCCCCTGGGCTAGGTGCTGGTGGAAGCTGGCCTTGGTGCAGCTTGGCCCTTCCCACGTACACCCAGGCCAAGCAGAGGGAGCCACAAACTATGGATGGCTCTGTAGCACCAAACAGGTTGCCCAAAGCCAGTCACAGGCAGTGACGGACATTAACCTGCACCAGAGTCCCTCCCAAGAGGCCCCAGAACCAACCCACCCAGTGGTGAGCTTCAGACAACATCAGAGCAGAATACAATTAGCTCCTCAAGAGCGAAGTCCGAAGGAGATCTCAGTGCCTGCTGAGGCAAATTCTGCCTTGTGTGGTAAGCTCCCGCACCGCAGCTCATACACTGTGGTCAGGGTTGACCCTCCGTCAGCCTGCAGGAGGGTCGACTCTATGCACAGCTGGGCCAACAGCAATCAAGATTTAACTACAAAAGGTGAGCTCACATAACCCATACAAGGGGACATTCCTGGAACACCCAACTCAAGTGATCAAGGAGACTGCACCACTGGGTCCCATAAGATACCTAATACCTAAGGCCATCCTACCAAGATACACACCTAATATACAAAGACAAATACAGAGAGACAAGCAAAATGGGAGACAAAGAAACATGCCCCAAATGAAGGGACACAGAAGAAATCTCCAGGGGAAAAAAAAAGAACACACAACTAAATGAAATGGAAACAAGCCATCTATTAGATATAACAATGCTCAAAAAACCTTAGTGAGAACTTCAACAGCATGAAAAAGGATATAGAAGCCATAAGAAACAACACCAGAAATGAATAATACATTATCTGAAATAAAGAACAGAAGAGAAGGAATAAATACTAGGTTAGATAAAGCAGTGAATTGGGAGACAAGGTGGCAAAAACACCCAATAAGAGCAGCAAGAAGAAAAGAGAATTTTTAAATACAATGATAGTTTAAAGGACCATTGAGACAACATGAACACAACATCCAAATCATGGAAGTACCGGAAGGAGAAGAGAGAGCAAGGGATTGAGAACCTATTTGAAGAATTAATGACAGAACTTGGTGAAGGAAAGACACTTAAATCCAGGAAGTGTACTGGTATACAGTCCTAAACAAGATGAATCCAAACAAGCTCACACTTAGACACATTATAATTAAAATGACAAAGGTTAAAGACAAAGGGAGACACATCATAATTAAAGTGACAAAGGTTAAAGACAAACAGTAAAAGAAAATCAGTTAGTTACCTCAAGGAAGGTCCCATAAGACTGTCAGCTTATATCTCAACAGAAACTTTCAGGCCAGAGGAATTGGCATGAAATATTCAAAGTAATAAAAAGCAAGGACCTACAACCAAGACTACTTTACCCAGAAAGGCTATCCTTTAAAATTGAAGGAGAAAGATTTCCCAAACAAGAAAAAGCTAAAGGAGTTTAATACTACCAAACTAGTATTACAAAAATGTTAAAAGGTCTTCCGCCTTAGCCACTGTGGCCCACTTGGTTGGTGCACTGAAGGATCAGGGATTCTATCGCCAGTCGGGGCATGTGCAGGAGGCAGCCAATCAATGTTTCTCTCTTTCTTGCCCTCTCCCTTCCTCTCTAGAGAATCAATGAAAAACATTTCCTTGAGTGAGGGTTAAAGAAATAAGGGTCTTCTTTAAGAAGAAAGAAAGAAAAAAGGAGAAATATAGTTATAAAAAATAAAAAGGCAATAAATATGTACCTATCAATAATTACTTTGAATGTAAAAGACTTAAAAGCTCCAATCAAAGGACACAGAGTAAATGAGTAGATAAGAAAACAAGACTCACATATACATACTAGAGGCCCGGTGCACAAAAATTTGTGCACTGGGGGTGGGGGAAGAGGGGTCCCTCAGCCGGGCCTGTGCCCTCTCACAGCCTGGGACCCCTCGGGAGATAACGATCTGCTGGCTTAGGCCTGCTCCCAGGTGGCAGAGGGCAGGCCCAATTCCTAGGTGCAGCCCCTGGTCGGGCTCAGGGCAGGGCCGATTGGGGAGTTAGGGCGCCGACCCCTGTCATGCACAGAGCAGGGCAGATCGGGAGGTTCTGATGCCAACCTCAGTCACGCTCAGGGTAGGGTCGATTAGGGAGTTGGGGCACCTCCCCGTCACACTCAGGGCAGGGCCGATGGGGAGGTTATGGCTCTACCGCATCACACACAGAGCAGGGCCCGTGGGGAGGGGGGAGTTTGGGCGTCGCACCCTGTCACACACAGAGCAGGGCCGATCAGGGGTTGGGGAGGTCTCCCCTATCAGGCACAGAGCAGGGCTGATCAGGGGGTTGGGGCGCCTTCCCCTGTCCTGAACAGAGCAGGGTGGATACGGAGGTAGTGGCCCCTCCCCGTCACACACAGAGCCACAGGGCGATCAGGGGGTTGGGGCGCCTTCCCCTGTCATGAACAGAGCAGGGTGGATACGGAGGTAGTGGCCCCTCCCCGTCACACACAGAGCCACAGGGCGATCAGGGGGTTTGGGCGCTGCCCCCTGTCATGCTGATCCCAGTGCTGGGAGGCATATTACCCTTTTACTATATAGGGTAGAGGCCTGGTACACAGGCTGGTTTGCCCTGAAGAGTGTCCCAGATCAGGGGGGGGGTCCCACTGGGGTGGCCAGCCAGCCTGGGTTGGAGTCCTCCGTCACTGAAGCAAGCAAGCCTCATGTTAGTTTCAAGTTGCCTGGCTGCCGGCCGCCATCTTGGCTGGCAGTTAATTTGCATATCTCTCTGATTAGCCAATGGGAAGGGTAGCGGATGTACGCTAATTAACATGTTTCTCTTTTATTAGATAGGATACACACACACACACAGTCCAAAGAGACCCACCTCAGAACAAAAGACACATACAGACTACAGATAAAGAGATGGAAAAAGATATTTCATGAAAATGTAAATTAAAAATAAAAAGTTGGGATAGCAATACTTATATCAGACTAAAGGCCCAGTGCACTAAATTCATGCATTCAGGGGGAATCCCTCAGCCTGGCCTGTGCCCTCTCACACTCTGGGAGCCCTAGAGGATGTGAGCCCGGCTTCTGGCTGAGTAGCACTCCCCCTGTGGGAGCATACTGACCACGAGGGGGCAGCTCCTGTATTGAGCGTCTGCCCCCTGGTAGTCAATGTACATCATAGCAACCGGTTGTTCCACCATCAGGCCAAAACCGGCTCTCCGACATCCCCCGAGGGGTCCTGGATTGCAAGAGGGCACAGGCCAGGCTGAGGGACCCTACCAGTGCACAATCGGGGCTGGGGAGGAGCATCAGAGGTTGGCCAACCAGGGACAAACCACAGGAGGGTTCCAGGGTGTGTCAGGCCCATCTCGCTCAGTCCTAATCGGCCGGACCTCAGCAGCAAACTAACTTACCGGTCAGAGCATTTACCCCCTGGTGGTCAGTGCACGTCATAGCAAGCAGTTGAGCGGCCTTCGCATATCATGCTATTTTAAAAAATATATTTTATTGATTTTTTACAGAGAGGAAGGGAGAGGGATAGAGAGTCAGAAACATTGATCAGCTGCCTCCTGCACACCCCCCACTGCAGATGTGCCTGCAACCAAGGTACATGCCCTTGACTGGAATTGAACCTGGGACCCTCCAGTCTGCAGGCTGACGCTCTATCCACTGAGCCAAACCAGTCAAGCTGCACATTATGCTTTGATTGGTTGAATGGCCAACCGGATGACCAGACACTTAGCAGATTAGGCATTTATTATATAGGATAAGACAGACTTTAAAACAAAGGCTATAAGAGAAAAAGAACATTACATAATGATAAAGAGATCGAACCAACAAGATAATATAACTCTTGTAAACATTTATGCACCCAACATAAGAGCACCTGAATATATAAAGCAAATCTTGATGGACATAAAGAGATCGAAAGTAATATAGTCATTGTAGGGGATTTCAACACCCCATTCATACCAATGAATAGATCTTCTAGAAAAAAATCAACAGGGAAACAGCAGCCTTAAATGACACACTAGATCAGATGGATTTAACTGAAATATTCAGAGCATTTCATCCAAAGCAACAGCATATACATTCTTTTAGGTGCACATGGAACATTTTCTAGGCTAGACCATGTTAGGACACAAAACAAGTCTCAATAAACTTAAGACAACTGAAATCCTATCTAGCATCTTCTCTGACCACAATCTTATAAAATTAGAAACCTATTAAAAGAAAAAAACCTGAAAAACACACAAGCATATGGGGGCTAAATAACATGTTACTAAACAATGAATGGGTAAAAATGAGATAAAGAAAGGAATCCAAAGATACCTTGAGACAAATGAAAATGAAAATACAACCACCCAAAAGTCGGTGGGACGCTGCTAAAGCTTTCCTAAGAGGGAAGTTCATAGCATTATAGGCCTACTTCAAAAAACAAAAATAAAACAAAAATCAAATAAACAATCTAACCTTACACTTTAAGGAACTAGAAAAAGAACAACAAAGACTAAAGTGAGAAGAAAGTAAATAATAATGATCAGAAAGGAAAACTAAGAAAAATAATCCCATTTACAATTACATAAAATAAAACCCCACCTAGGAATAAATATAACCAAGGAAGTAAAAGACCTGTACTTGGAAAAATATAAGACACTAAAGAAAGAAACTGAAGAAGGTATAAATAAATGGAAGCATAAACTGTGTCATGGACAGGAAGAATTAATATTGTTAAAATGTCTATAGTATGCAAAGCAATTTATAGATTCAATGCAATTCTTATAAAAAACCAATGGGATATTTTACAGAACAAGAACAAATAGCCCAAAAATTTTATATGGAACTGCAAAAGAATCCAAATAGCCATAGAAATCTTGAGAAAGGAGAACAAAGTTGGAAGACTCATACTACCAGATATCAAAACACTCTACAAGGCCATAGTAATGAAAACAGTATAGTACTGGCAGAAAAACAGACATATAAATCACTGGACTACAATAAACAGCCCAGAACTAAACCCACACCTATATGATCAATTAAAAATTGACAAAGGAGGCAGGAATATAAAATGGGGTATGAACAGTCTATTCACTAAATGGTGTTGGAAAAGTTGGACAGATACATGCAAAACCTGAAACTAGACCACATTCTTATACCATATATAATAAACTCAAAATGGATTAAAAACTTAACTGTAAGACTCAAAACCATAAAAATCCTAGAATAAAACATAGGCAGTAAAATCTCAAACATTTCTCTTAGAAATACATTTTCTGATACATATCTTTGATCAAGAATAACAAAAGAAAAAAAAAGCAAATGAGAGTACATTAAGCTAAAAATTTTTTTCACAGCAAAAGGATCCATCCTGCCCTAACCGGTTTGGCTCAGTGGATAGAGCGTCGGCCTGCGGACTCAAGGGTCCCAGGTTCGATTCGGGTCAAGGGCATGTACCTTGGTTGTGGGCACATCCCCAGTAGGGGGTGTGCAGGAGGCAGCTGGTCGATGTTTCTCTCTCATCAGATTTTCTAACTCTCTATCTAGAAAGGCAGAATGACCGGTCACTATGACATGCACTGACCACCAAGGGGCAGACGCTCAATGCAGGAGCTGTCCCCTGGTGATCAGTGCACTTCCACAGGGGAGTGCCACTCAGCCAGAAGCTAGGCTCATGGCTGTCAAGTGCAGCAGCAGTGGTGGGAGCCTCTCCTGCCTCTGTGGCAGCACTAAGGACTCATCAGGGGATGTCTGACTGCCGGCTTAGGCCCGATCCCCATGGGCCGGCAGTTGGACATCCCCCAAGGGGTTCCAGACTGTGAGAGGGCTTATAGACACATAGTGTGGCAATTACTAAAAAGGTGCTGGTGGAGGTACAGAAGAGTAAAATGGGAACGAATGTCGTGCACTGGGCCTCTAGTCAACAAATAAAACAAAACAACCCACTGAATGGGAGAACATATTTGCCAATGATACAAAGGGTTAATATCCAAAAATGTTTAAAGAACTCAACAACAACAAAAAAATCAAACAATTCAATTTAAAAATTGGCAAAATATCTAAATAGACACTTCTCCAAAGAGGACATACAGTGGCCAATAGACATATGAGTGAGCACATCTTTACTCATCATCAGGGAATGCAAGTTAAAACCACAATGAAATATCGCCTCACACCTTTCAGAATGACAATCATTAATAAATCAACAAACAAAAAGTATTGGTGGGGGAACTCTTGTGCACTATTGGTGGGAATAGATTAATGCATCCACTGTGGAAAACAGTATGGAGTTTCCTCAAAAAATAAAACTAGAATTGCCTATGACCCAGCCATTACAGTTCTGGGTATATATGCAAAGAAGCCCAAAACAATATATCAAAAGAATATATGCACCCTTATGTTCATTTCAGTGTTATTTACAATAGCCAAGATATGAAAGCAACTCAAGTTCCCATCAATAGACAAGTGGATAAAAAGCTATGATACATATATACAAAGAAATACAACACAGCCATAAAAAAGAACAAAATCCTATTTGTGATTGTATGGATCTAGAGAGGGCATTATGCTCACTGAAATAAGCCAGTCAGAGAAAGACAAATACCATATGATTTCACTTATATGTAGATTCTAAAGGACAATATAAACAAAGAAAACAGAAACAGACGCAGCTATATAGAGAATAGACTTATTGCTTCCAGAGAGGAGGAGGGTTGGGGAACTGGGTGAAAAAGGTGAAGGGATTAAGAACAAATTGGTAGTTACAAAATAGTCATGGGTATGTAAGTATAGTACAGAAAATATCGTCAATAATAATGTCATTACTATGTATGGCGCCAGGTAGCTACTGGAAATATCAGGGGAACATTTTGTAAAGTATATGATTGTCTAGCCACTATACTATACAGGTGAAACTAATCTATACTAATAAAAGCCTAGGTGGTCCTTGTGCCCTCGTGCGACGCCCTCACATTGTCACAAGATGGCTGGCAGGGGAGGGAAGTTGTGGGAGATCAGGCCGGCAGGGGAGGGCAGTTGGGGACAACCAGGCCTGCAGGGGAGGGCAGCTGGGGGTGACCAGGCTGGCAGGGGAGGGCTGTTGGGGGCCACTGGGCTGGCAGGGGGCAGTTAGGCATCAATTGGGCCAGCAGGGGAGCAGTTACGGGGTGATCAGGCAGGCAGGCAGAAGCGGTTAGGAGCCAGCAGTCCCGGATTGTGAGAGGGATGTCTGACAGCCAGCTTAGGTCTGACAGACACGAATTTCATGCACTGGGCCTCTAGTCTATAATAATGAAAGCATAATATGCTAATTAGACTGGACATCCTTCTAGATGACCTTCCGGATGAAGCCGGGGCTGTGAGGGAAGTCCCGGTCCCCAGTCCCTGCTGGCAGCCGGGGGAAAGCCTGTGTCCTGAGTGCTAGAGGGAAGCTGGTGCCGGCAGCAGCGGGAAGGAAGGCCGACTCTTGCACAAATTTCATGCATTGGGCCTCTAGTACAAAAATAATATTAAATATAAACTGTAATTGAAAAATATAAAAGGTAAATAAACATTTTTAAAGCATAAAAAAGATAAGAATGTGAATTTTATTTGGGATAACTGAACAGATTAAGGCAGAGTTTCAGATTTCCTTGCCTCTCACAGCTACGAACCTCCTATACCCACTTGCTCTTCAGTTCTTCAGATTTCTTGCTGTACTGAGGTCGATAAGGCCTCTCCATTATAGACTCTTAGGTATTCTGTCTGGAAACCAATGGGCACACCTGCTTAGGCTCGCTCCATGCTAGTCTAGTCCTAGTTAGCTCTGGGCTACATGGGTCTTGCTTCTGCTAGTCTTGACCCAGATCTCTTTAAGGCAGCGGTTCTCAACCTGTGGGTCGCGACCCCTTTGGCAGTCGAACGACCCTTTCACAGGGGTCACCTAAGACCATCCTGCATATCAGATATTTACATTACGATTCATAACAATAGCAACATTACAATTATTAAGTAGCAACGAAAATAATTTTATGGTTGGGTCACAACATGAGGATCTGTATTTAAAGGGCCAGAAGGTTGAGAACCACTGCACTACAGTGCTTTCTGGTCCTGTTGTCAGACTCGCCTGTGTTTTGCTCTGAAAATGGGCTCACGATCTGGAGCTGTGTTTCCAGTATTTCTGGGGCTGTGAGGACCCACCAGTTATTTGCTCCGTTTTGTCAAAGACTCCGCCCACCACATACAAGCACTATAGTGATCTTAAATCCAAATTAATTGAAATACTGTTTTGAGAAACTACACATACTCTGTAAATCATTAACAACACTCCAGTTGTCACAGAAACAAGTTTAAGAAACACTTTGAGGTATTTTTCTTAAATATATTTTTATTGATTTCAGAGAGGAAGGGAAGAGGAGAAAGAGATAGAAAACATCAATGATGAGAGAGAATCATTGATTGGCTGCATTCTGCATGATCGGGATCAAACCTGCAACCCTGGACATGTGCTCTGACCAAGAATCAAACCATGACCTCTGGTTCATAGGTTGATGCTCAAACACTGAGCCATGCTGGCTGGGCAACACTTTGCGTTTTAATGTCTCAGAATCTACTCCAGGAAATCAGGACAATAAATGTCTTCAGCATGAGTAAAAGCTCTATTCACTTCAAGAATTCTACCAAACCTGGGAATTATAACCTGTCACAGGCCTCTAAGAACTGAAGTGCACGTCCTCTCCCTAGCTGGAATATGTGCCAACTTTTATCTCTACTGAAAGACTAGTTATAAGAGTAGGTTATGGATAATAGAAAAAAGGTTGCGTTGCATGTGTGCAATTCAACAAGCATTTACTGAGCACATTGTAAGGATTAGTAGCAGGGTCAGTTAGCGCCAGGCACTGTGTAGAGCAGTGGTTCTCAACCTGTGGGTCGCAACCCCTTTGGGAGTTGAATGACCCTTTCACAAGGGTCGCCTAAAACCATCGGAAAACACATATATAATTACATATTGTTTTTGTGATTCATCACTATGCTTTAATTATGTTCAATTTGAAACAATGAAAATACATCCTGCATATCAGATATTTACATTACGATTCATAACAGTAGCAACATTACAGTTATGAAGTAGCAACAAAAATAATTTTATGGTTGGGGGTCACCACAACATGAGGAACTGTATTAAAGGGTCGTGGCATTAGGAAGGTTGAGAACCACTGGTGCATAACCATTAAGATCCTCAATCTGCTCTCAAGTAGAAAGACTACAATGCTCCTCAATCAGGGGACTGCAAACTATATAACTCCAGTTCCTCCATGGGAAGATTAAAACATCCCTGAATTGGAGGTCTGCAATCCACAGCTCGCAGGCCAAATTTAGCCCACCACTTATTTTTTGTCAATAAAATTGCATTGCAATACAGTGATACTCATTCTTTTACATATTGGGTATGTCGCTTTTCACTAAATTGGCAGCATTGAGGAGCTGCAACAGAACCCACATGGCCGGCAAAGCCTAAAATATTTATGATCTGGCCCTTTACAGAAAAGGTTTGCAGACCTTGACCTAAATAATCAAGGCAACAAACCATGGGTGAGTGCTATAAGTGCTATAATACAATACTATGTTATAATATACTAGAGGCCTGGTGCATGAAATTTGTTCACTTGGCGGGGGCGGGGGCCGGGGGTGTCCCCTCAGCCCAGCCTGTCCCTCTCACAGTCCGGGAGCCCTCGGGGAATGTCTGGCTGATGGCTTAGGTCCTCTCCCACAGGGAGTGGGCCTAAGCTGGAAGTCAGACATCTTTAGTGCTGCCGCAGAGGTGGGAAAGGCTCCCGCCACCACCGCTGTGCTCGCCTGGGTCAGGGCTTCTGGCTGAGCAGTGCTCCCCCTGTGGAAGTGCACGGACCACCAGGGGGCAGCTCCTGCATTGAGCATCTGCCCCCTGGTGGTCAGTGCACATCATAGCGACTGGTCAATCAGTCATACAGCCGTTCAGCCAATTTGCATATTAGCCTTTTCTTATATAGGATTAGTACTATATGCAACCTTGATTCTGTCCCCAGCCAGCAATGTGAACTTTGGCAAGTAAAAACCTGTAGGTTTCTTGGAACCACTGACACAGGGGACTCTGGGGTGTATTTGGTAAATTAACAGTGCTCTTTAGAGTATCTTCAATTTCTTATTGGTCTAAATCCCATAGGCATAGCATGCTGCTGATTCTGTTGCCTTCCTAATTATTTTTAGCAAAAGGGATCTTCCCCACCCATCTACTGCATGTGATCCAATAAGTCAACAGGGCATGCTTCCTGGTCAGTGGTGCTCAACCAGGATCACCTGTGGGGATGCAATACCTGGGCTGCACCAAGGATCATTCTGTCTTAAATCTTCCCAGGTGATTCCAATGTGCAGTCAAGGCTGAGCACCACCCTTCCTGTTATCATGATAACAGGTTTGGATCAAATTAGTGTCTGCAGGGAAAGTTAAATGAAATGGATTCAATAATTTTAAACTATTAAACTGAAGTTTAGCCAAAATTACATCCTAAAGTGGGGATATCATGAAGACTTGGTGAAATTTTAATAGAAATGACGTAGGCTCACAGCATCGCCTGACTCCTCTGAAAGTCACAGCCAATAGCCCAGCCAGCGTGGCTCAGTGGTTGAGCATCGACCTGTGAATCAGGAGGTCACAGTTCGATTCCCGGTCAGAGCACATGCCTGGGTTGTGGGCTCGATCCCCAGTGTGGGGTGTGCAGGAGGCAGCTGATCAATAATTCTTTCTCATCATTGATGTTTCTGTCTCCCTCTCCCTTCCTCCCTGAAATAAAAATATATTTGAAAAAAAAAGTCACAGCCAATGTATTTCTGTCCAGTGTGAGGCCTTCTTCATCATGTGGTAGACAAAATATGATTATCTGACTTTAGAATCTACTACTAAAAATAACCTAGACCTCACTGGTTTATACGAAAAGCCACCAATTAGGACTCGAAAATTCAGAAGAGGGAGATGATTTCTGGCTGATGCAGAGTATGGCAAGCTCTGTTATGAAAGGAGAAACTTCTGAAACAATTAAAAACTTACTGACTGACTTCATAAACTCTGAAAGAAATAAAAACAGATGTAGGAAAAGAACTTGAAGGGCAAGAGATAGTTGTGTATGAGTTTTTTCTAAGCGCTTCAGCCCACACTTATTTCCTCAAGATGTCTGGTTCATAAATTAACAGATTCTTGGCTTTTCCTCTTCCTTCTACCCACTGCCAAACTATTTTCCATTTACTCACAATAAATTTATCTGCAGATCCAAAAAGAAGAAGAAAACCAAACTGGCCAAGGTTTCATAAGGCTGCAAAAGGATGTTGCTAAAACCAAACAGAATTGTTTTAATTATCTTCATCACAAGTAACCAAGAATGGGCTACTGTTTCTCTTCACAAAAGGGAATATACATGCTTTTTCTAAACAAATCCTTCCCGACCTTGCTTGGGTTTTTATTAATTTTGTAACTGCTTTTCTGGTTTATTTTTCTGAACCTGATTTCTCTAAGCCTAATTCCCAGCAGCTAAAACATCCCAGCCTAACATTCTCTGTAAACTATTTTCTGGGCGTTTCTGCCTACTTCACATTGCCTACTTCAAATTACCAGCCCACGTACACTTCTCAGCTCTCTGTCCTCCAACTCTTGGTTTTGCAGTTACTGACACTGTTCATGCACTTTTCAAACCGAAATTTAGCTTCACAGCAATAATGGAGAAGACGAACGAGGAGGAAAAGCTCCGTAAGGCCAGCCAGTTCTTCACTCTGAAAGCTACTTTTTTAACGGTGCCAGGTCTAGCCATGGACAGGGTCAGCCGAACCAGTCATAAGAAGCAAGGCTATGTTTATTGGAAGAGCATCCTCTCTGCCCCCCGCCACCCCCCAGAGAAAACAGGGTGTATTAGTAAAACTAGAGGTCAAATTTTAACATGATAATTTATTTAAGTTGGACCGTGAGAAAGTTATTTAATGTCCTTATAAATTAGAAGTTTTTACTGCTCTAGCAACATTGCTTAGATACCAGTCACAGGTAGGTAGATGTAGACTTCCAAATGCTTCCATTTGACATGGCCATTTTTTTTTAATATATTTTATTGATTTTTTACAGAGAGGAAGGGAGAGAGATAGAGAGTCAGAAACATCGATGAGAGAGAAACATTGACCAGCTGCCTCCCGCACATCCCCCACTGGGGAAGTGCCCGCAACCCAGGTACATGCCCCTGACCGGAATCGAACCCGGGACCCTTCAGTCCGCAGGCCGAAGCTCCATCCACTGAGCCAAACCGGTTTCGGCGACATGGCCATTTTTAAAGATATATCTGACAAAGAAGGTGGCTTTCTAAAAAGGTCTTGGTGCCAGGCTCTCCTGCATCCCAACCTTCCTTGTCATATTGATACTCTCTCCTTTAAGACAAGCATGAATATAAATCCCCTTTTACTACAATTTTAATATTCCACAGCTTACAAAGTTCGATATTTGCTTTCCTTACTCCCTGCTGAGTAATCAGACCAGCAGGCCTCATCTTTTTCCACCCCAGCTAGATTCTAGACCAGGAGCACAATAGTATTGTGTGTTCGGCTTCTAACAGTGTAGAGGATTGTTTCAGTCATACAGAACTTAAAAAACAAATACTGCATCTAGCTTATGTATTATTTCCCATATTTTTTTCTGGCTGACAGAGGAAGGAAGTTAGGAAGAAAAATAAGCCAATTCATCAAAGATAACCACTTTTCTAATTCTGAATTTTGAAACTACATTACATAAAGTGAGGTTTGGTTAAGTCTAATATGATTGCTCCAACAATAACAAAACAGTTGAACTATTTTATTCATTCACTGAGAAAGCCCATCTTATTACTCCCTTCCTTAAAATTCTTTATGCAGAACTGCAAGCTCCGAAGGAAAACTCTAATTTTCATAAAGGACCCTTCACCATCAGACTTCAACCGACCTTCATATCTACCTCCTCCACAGCCATGCACCACTAATCCTCCAGCCACATTCCAATCTTCTCCATTCCTGGAACACGTTATCCTCTTCGGTGTGTCTCTGCACGTTTTTGCGTAAGTTGGTTCCTTTAGCTTGATAGTCTTTCTTTAAACACACTGAGTTCCAATGTCACCATTTTGGAGGACATTTTCCTCAATCAGATGAAAGATCAGCTGCTCCCACTTTTCTATTCTCCAAACATGTCTTTCGTACCTCTCCTATGGCATCTGTCATGCACAATCACTGCTTCTAGGTGCCTATGGTAGAAACAAACTTAAGGTTCCTTCAAGACAGGAATATTAAAAGTTTCAGGATTGAGTCTAGTGAATACATTAATATTTTCTGTCTCTAAGCATGTCTTGTTACCACTGTCCTGTATCTAATAGTTAATCTATTTTGAACTAAAGAGGTAGACAAAATATCTTCTTTGCTCAATATTCTTGTTCAGTATTTGCTAATTTGCAGTCTAAATTAGCAACTCTGATAAAAGTCAATCAAGAAACAAAATTTTGTTGGGCAATGTTAAAAGAGAAAAACTGATGATATGGCATATAAATTTGAAACTCCACCAGTTCAATAATCCTCAGCTTATATTTATAATCATTTTCAATCTTTTTATATTTCTTTTTACTATGTAATCAAAATAGATTTCATATTTCTAAGAAGTCATGTGATCTAATTATGTCATTATTATTCAGATTAAGGATATTCTTATACAGCGAATAATAATTCACAAAACTTAACTGTTAGTTATAGATTTTAAAATGCAGGTCAATTTCTACTTATCCAGATGGATTTAGAAATGAATTGCATGAATATAAATATAAAAATAATTCTCACACTTTAATTCATGCACTGGTTTTCTACCCCTTCAAATCAAGTTTTACAAGAACATTTAAAAGGAAACATTTTTAAATGGTTACATTTTATTCCATCTTCTTTC
>NW_006293951.1:2664363-2668725 GCF_000327345.1 Myotis davidii
GGAGTTCAAAGTTAAATGCCTTTAGTGCAAGAGGAAAAAAAAGAAAAAAGAAAAAAATGCACACCCTTAATACATAGCAAACCATCTTAAATAGTTTTTCTTCATCTTGCCACAATTTTCTCCATGCAGACAATCTGTCCCCCAAATTTCTTGGTCTCACACTCCAAAAATCCTTCCATCTGTTTTCTTCTCTCCCAACAGAGGCCCATAACTGTAATCCAAACCATTTCTATCTTTCTTTCTTTTTATTAAGTTGCTCCACTTACTTATGCATTCACTGGTTGCTCCTTATACTGTATGTGTCCTGACCAGAGATCAGACCCCCAACCTTGGTGTATCTGGACAACGCTCTACCAGTGGTTCTCAACCTTCCTAATGCCGCAACTCTTTAATACAGTTCCTCATGTTGTGGTGACCCACAACCATAAAATTATTTTCGTTGCTACTTCATAACTGTAATTTTGCTACTGTTATGAATCGTAATGTAAATATCTGATATACAGGATGTATTTTCATTGTTCACGACCCACAGGTTGAGAACCGCTGCTTAACCAATTGCGCTATCCTGGCCAAGGCCCAAACCATTTCTAGTGGCCAAACCATTCCTTGAGCCCATCAGTAGACTCCAGTCTCATTACCCTCTCCTTATGCTCAGCTCTTTATAACTGATCAACTAAGCCTCTCAGGCCAATGAGAAGAAACTCATTACTCAGATTCTGCTCAGCAAGTGAGACCAGAAAGTAGTAAGTAGAATATTTACTCTTCAAAAGGGAATTCAGGGGAAGAAACAGAGAACACTATAAATATTTATAATTAACTTCTCTTATATTCCTGCTCATTTAGCTTTAAATTTGCAAACAGAAAAGGTCTATGAATATTAGAAGTATATGCATTCACTCAGCAAATATGAATGAAATACCCAGTATCTATCAGTACCTAGTATAAACCCTGCAGATATAGCCGTGAACCACACAACAAGCATTTCTATAACTGCTAGATATTATATAGTGCTAAGAAGCCTGGCTGGTGTGGCTCAGTGGTTGAGCATCAACCTATGAACCAGGAGGTCAGAGTTCAATTCCCAGTCAGGGCACATGCCCAGTTGTGAGCTCGATCCCCAGTGTGGGGTGCGCAGGAAGCAGCCGATTAATGATCCTCTCTCATCATTAATGTTTCTCTCTCTCCCTCTCCCTTCCTCTCTAAATCAATAAAAATATACCTATAATAATAAAAGTGTAATATGCTAATTAGACCAGACGACCTTCCGGATGAAGCCAGGGCTGCAAGGAAAGCCTGGGTCCTGGGTGCCTGCTGGCGGCCTGAAGGAAGCTCAGGTCCTGGGTGCCAGAAGGAAGCTGGTGCCGGCAGCCAGGGGGGAAGGAAGGCCTACTCTTGCACGAATTTGGTGCATCAGGCCTCTAGTTAAAAAATAAAGTGCTATGAGGAAAATGAAGCTGAGTAAAGGAACTAGAGAGTGCTGTTGGGTGAAGGGCTGCTATTGTTTGTAAGAAGGTCTAGGAAAGCTTCTCTGAACAGATGACAGCTGAGTAGAGACATGAAGGGAGTGAGGCACACAAATATTTGGGGATTAGCATTCCTAGCGAAGGGTAAAACTACAAAAGTCCCAACAGTAACATAGTCAGTGATGTGTTTATAGGGAAATAAGGAAGACAACACAGGTAGAGGAGAATGAGCAGGGAGGAGCCTGTCTGGCACTGAGTCAGAGAGTTCACAGGACAGGACAGGTACGGCCTTGCATATCACGGAGAGGACAGAGATGGAACCCACCGGAAGGTTGAGCAGAGGAGTGACAATAATCAGTTTTCACTCAGGCTGCTGGGTAGAGAAGAGATGTCAGAAGGTCAAAGGTAGGAAGAAGCTACTGAAGTAATCCAAGGGAAAGTTGAGTGTGGCTAGAACCAGGGAGGCATTGTGATATGGTCAGCGTGATGTCTTTTAAGCAGGATTCGCCAACAATTTAATGTGTGTAAGGGAAAAGATCCAAGCAAGGCTAAGGACTTTGGCCTAAACATTTTTTAAAAAAAGTTATGTGATAATATGGAGAAAACTGAGCCCATAGTGAGTCTGTGTTTTTATTTTTAGTTTAAATTTAAAAAAATAAAAATCTTGTTTTTATTCATTGTCCAAGGGGAAATATTCATTTTCTCTCTACCAGGTTTTCATAATCACCATGTAGAATGACCAACTAATGCTGTATTTCTTATCAAAGGTGTTTTGCTTTTGCCTGCTTCAACATATGGCCAAGTAACTACAGACCTGAGTCATTTAAAGAAAAATCACCTCAGAAGAGTCTAATCTAAGTAGAGCTTACCACGTACCGTGGTAGAGGGTCAGTCAGACAACATTTAAATCAGGGTGAAGTCTGGCTGATGTTGCTCAATGGTTAGCATCAACCTATGAACCAGGAGGTCACGGTTCGATTCCTGGTCAGGGAACATGCCCGGATTGTGGGCTTGATCCCCAGTGGGGGGCGTGCAGGAGGCAGCCGATCAATGATTCTCTCTCATCATTGATGTCTTTCTCTCTCTCTCACTCCGTCTCTGAAATAAATAAAATATATATAAATCCAGTGTGAAGACCTTTACAAATATATTTCAGGCCAATAAAAATTAGCTCCCTATTTTATAAAGAAGAAAGAGCACAGAGAGTAAAGATGATAAATCAGACAAGGGTAGGGATGGATAGGTCTACAAGCACCTAGGAAAAAGCCATTTTATTTTCAGAATGAATGTTGTTCTAATGTCTAAGGAGAGTTGGTCAAAGTTAAATCTTAATTTTGGATTGCACTTTAATTTACAGTTTGGATACATATCAAGGACAATATTATCATCCTGCAAAGACAGAAACAATGCTTCCTACTGAGTCATGCATCACAATCTATTTTTCAATTTTTGCATGAGTTTGCCTACAAGCACAGGTTTTAAAAAGAAAAGTTTCTTGCCGAAACCGGTTTGGCTCAGTGGATAGAGCGTCGGCCTGCGGACTGTAAGGTCCCGGGTTCGATTTCGGTCAAGGGCATGTACCTGGGTTGCGGGCACATCCCTCGTAGGAGATATGCAGGAGGCAGCTAATTGATGTTTCTCTCCCATCGATGTTTCTAACTCTCTATATCTCTCCCTTCCTCTCTGTAAAAACTCAATAAAATATATTTTCCAAAAAAAAGAAAAGTTTCTTCAAGTAATAAAAAAAGACAAAACTTTAAAAACAACATGTATACTAAATATGTATATTTACTTTTTTTTTTCTGAGGCAATAAAACAACCCAGTAGAGTGGAGAGGAAGTGCTCTCTACATTACTATCTGTTCAGTTTAGAAAACTTCAAAGGAACTTCTAAAGCCACCTCTTTGCAGCAGTGTCACTATGGGGAGTTGTCTATTACTGGAGAAAATTCTAGCAGAAGTTCTTCCTTCCGCGGAGAGCTGCCTTCCAGGAGGGAATACTAATGCTCTCTCATCATCCCTGGCTATTTGAAGATTGAATAAGAAGAAACAGAAGCTGCTTCAGGAGAAAAGAGAACTTCACTGATGGAGCAAGAAAATACTTCCCTTTGGCCACATTAAAATTTTTTCATATGTGCCCTAGCCGGTTTGGCTCAGTGGATAGAGTGTCAGCCTGCAGACTGAAGGGTCCCGGGTATGATTCTGAACAAGGGCACATGCCCGGGTTACGGACTCCATCCTTAGTAGGGGGCGTGCAGGAGGCAGCCAATCAATGATTTTCTCTTGTCACTGATGTTTCCATCTCTCTCTCCCTCTCCCTTCCTCTCTCTGAAATCAATAAAAATACATTTTAAACAAATTTCATATTTAGAATGCAATGATAAACCACGAAGAGCTCACAGGAACTTTGAATTTTATGCAAAAATGGTGGAAACCCTTCAAAGAATTCGAGGCCCCTGCCTGGATGGTAGAGGAAACCAGGGCAGCAGGGAGGGACTGGGCTACTCATTCTCTTTCTCTAGCCAGGCTGGGCCCTGGGAGCAGAGCCAGCCCCGGCGGTGCAGCTGCAGGCTGCGGTCCTGGGACCCATCCCACCCTTGGGCTTCACACAAAGTTGAAGCCCCTCTGAGGAAAAGTAACACCACCAGGAAGAGAATCCTGGTAACTTTGAAGACTGCCTGGCCCCGGTTCAGTTTGCCTTACTTAGCAGTGTAAACATTCTTCAGGAAGGTTTGTATCCCTGCAGAAACAATGGGGAAAATAGCTACACAAACTAACCCATTTCAGTTTTTAAAAATATTTTTAGCAAACAGACTGTCGAATCTCAGAGGGAAGGTGGGTGTGGGTGTGAAGAGATGAACCAAAGAGCTTGTAAGCATTATATGCACAACCCATGGACAC
>NW_006293951.1:2668782-2672080 GCF_000327345.1 Myotis davidii
CACAATAAAAATTAATATATCTTTTTAGCAAAAATTTCCTATCACATGATTACATTTCTACCACACCATAGCATTTCATTCCTCTTTGAAAGAATCAATTTCTCATTAATATACTGTAGAATAGTAGAGGAAAAACAGTGGCTTAATAGCACTAACAATTTAAAATAACAAACCCATGCCTGTCTCTACAATGTTATCTTATATGGAAAAACAAGTCACACCCACTCCCCTGAACTTTGCTAAAAACAAGAAGATTGGGACTTTGTTTCAACAGAACAGTGCTCCCAAGCTGTAGAAGTAGGAAAGGATTAGTGATAAACATTTCTTAGCTTTGCTCAACACCAGAAGCAGAAGAAAAAACGAAAACTCGCCTCCTTCTGCATTCAAACTTTCAAACGTTTCTAAATGTAAATGTTACCAAAAGAATGAGGCAGAGGAACAGACTACTGAACAGATTTCAATTTCACAAGCCCAACAGAAGCCTGCTGGGAGAGAAGCCTCATGGACACAGTACATATTTCTAATGCTGAAGCTGAAAAATAATGTGAACCTGATTCTTCACTTTAAAACAAAACCACACCGCACTTCAGTGTCCTTCAGCATACTGTATTCTAAATTGACCTCCACATCGGAAGGAAAAAAAAACAAAACAAAAAAAAACAAGAGAAAGATACACTAGAAAATGAAACTACTTACCTTGGTCAGTGGACATGATGTCACATAGATTGATAATTAGCCTACTCTGGTTTGATAAGAAAATATCTGGCTTCACTCTTTTAAAGTTCATGTGATAGAATCTCACTCCTGGCTTTAAAGCCTGTGGTAGACTGGAGATCACACACATCAGCCAGGAGCTCTGACCGGAGCGCTTTAACTTCAAGGCATTCTTAGACCTCGCGGCTGAGAGACAACCTCATGCATAATATGCCACACCTCCCCAGAGGAAGGGCCGGCGCAGTGTTTTTCATGAGACCAAGTAGAGGAGGATGGAGGGACTGCTATTTATTACAGTAAACTAAACAACAACGGAGGCACATGGAAGTCTCAAACACACTACAAATACATTTGGGAATAGGATGGTTCAGAAACTAATTCCTTAACCATTAGTAATGGCCTAAAAAAGCTGACATGAACACAGTCTGTTTCCACTGTAACTGGGTACAGAAGTTACAGATTCAGGATTCACAGGCTTAAGATGTTACAGTATCATTTTGTGTGGCCTCAAATGTTATTTTACCACTTAGGACTTTCCATTTTAGCCCAGCTCGTGGATTTTGGTGAATCCATAGTGCAGAGTGAATAAATAATTCTCATGAAACTTCCTAAGGAAACCAAGTTCCATATGTAATTTCAGAACACTGTTTTACTGGTAAAATATTCATTATTTCTTTTTGTATATCTTATAAGCTTGTATCATTTCATCAGCACTTCAGGTCACTTGGATGGTACTGGAACATGCATGGCCTGTTCCCAGCTCCCCCAGAATTTGTATTTCTCACAAGCTCCCAGGGGTCACTGACACTGCTAGTCTGGGACTGTATTTCAGGGACCACACAAGGAGAACCACTGGCGCAGACACTTGCTTGTTTAAAGGGCGAACAACTCACTTCCCCGATGGCCTAAAACTCTGCTTCAATTGCACCTGCTTAGGAATTGCTTAAAGTCAGGGCAAGGGACAAGGCTTAGGATAAGGTATGAGGGAGGATTATGTGCAAATTCAAATGGGACGCACAGTTACTTCTACCTACTCATCAGGAAACAGGGTTACCAACTTGACAAGTATGTGTGTGTTTTTAATTTTATTTTTCAGTTACAGTATACATTCAATATTATTTTATATTTGTTTCAGGTGTACAGTCATCGTGGTTAGACAATCATATAGTTTACAAAGTGATCCCCCTGATATTTCCAGTGCCTATCAGGCACCATACATAGTTATTACAACATTATTGACTCTACTAGAGGCCAGGGCATGAAAATTCATGCACTCGGGGCGGGGGTGGGGGGTACCCCTCAGCCCGGCTAGCACCCTCACAATCCAGGACCCCTCAGGTAGAGTCCTTAGGCCTGGCATGAGATCAAGGCCAATCAGGGCTTTCCCTCCCCCAGCTGTGGGCAGCTGGCCCCATCCCCGCCACTGCTACTGCTTGCCATCTGTGCAGTGCTGCCCCCACCACCCCACCCCTGCTCCTGCCACTGGTGGCCTCCCTCTACAGGCAACAGGCTGGGGTGCGATGGTTTGGCTGGCCTGGGCCTCCCTCTGCGGGGCAATCGCTGGCCAGCACAAACCTGACACAGAGTTGTCGCCAGAGGCCTGGGCCTCCGTCTTTCTTTGCTTGGGGGCAGGGCCAGCAGGGGCAGTCTGACTACCTGATTGCACCTAACTGCTGGTCTGCCTGATTGCCCCTAACCACTCTGCCTGCATGCCTGATCGCGCCTAACCACTTGCTTGGGGGCAGGGCCAGCCCGGTGAGGGGCCATGGTGGTTCTGGTCTCTGGCTGTTCTGGTTGTTCCGCTTATGGTGGCTGGCCTTTTATTATGTAGGATTCCCTATGCTGGGCTTTACATTCCTGTGGCTATTTTCTAACCACCAATTTGTAGTTCATAATCCCTTTACCTTTTCCCCCCAGCCCACCAGCCCCTCTCCCCTCTGACCAGCATCAGCTTGTTCTATGATTCTTTTTGTATTTTGTTTGCTCGTTTATTTTGTTCTTTAGAGTCCACATATAAGTTAAAATCATATGGTATTTGTCTTTCTCTGACTTATTCTACTTAGCATAATACCGTCTAAGTCCACCTATGCTGTAGCAAATGGTAAGATTTCATTCTCATGGCTGAGTAACAGTCCATTGCATATATGTACCATAAGTTTTTATCCACTTTCCTATTCATGGGCACTTGGATTGCTTCCATATCTTGGCTATTGTAAATAACACTGTTTTGAACATAGGGTTGCATATATCTTTTCGATTTAGTGTTTTGGATTTCTTTGGACACATATCCAGAAGTGAAATTGCTGGTTCGTTATCAACTTCACCATTCTTAATAAATTTGTTTGCATATTAGGTATGAATAGATTTTTAAACTAATCTAAAAAGAATAAACATTGCCCTAACCGGTTTGGCTCAGTGGATAAAGCGTCAGCCTGCGGACTCAAGGGTTCCAGGTTCAATTCCGGTCAAGGGCATGTACCTTGGTTGCAGGCACATCCCCAGTAGGGAGTGTGCAGGAGGCAGCTGATCGATGTTTCTCTCTCATCCATGTTTCTAACTCTCTATCCCTCTCCCCTCCTCTCTG
>NW_006293951.1:2690925-2692377 GCF_000327345.1 Myotis davidii
CAAGACAAGGATGTGTGTGTTTTTAATTTTATTTTTCAGTTACAGTATACATTCAATATTATTTTATATTTGTTTCAGGTGTACAGTCATCGTGGTTAGACAATCATATAGTTTACAAAGTGATCCCCCTGATATTTCCAGTGCCTATCAGGCACCATACATAGTTATTACAACATTATTGACTCTACTAGAGGCCAGGGCATGAAAATTCATGCACTCGGGGCGGGGGTGGGGGGTACCCCTCAGCCCGGCTAGCACCCTCACAATCCAGGACCCCTCAGGTAGAGTCCTTAGGCCTGGCATGAGATCAAGGCCAATCAGGGCTTTCCCTCCCCCAGCTGTGGGCAGCTGGCCCCATCCCCGCCACTGCTACTGCTTGCCATCTGTGCAGTGCTGCCCCCACCACCCCACCCCTGCTCCTGCCACTGGTGGCCTCCCTCTACAGGCAACAGGCTGGGGTGCGATGGTTTGGCTGGCCTGGGCCTCCCTCTGCGGGGCAATCGCTGGCCAGCACAAACCTGACACAGAGTTGTCGCCAGAGGCCTGGGCCTCCGTCTTTCTTTGCTTGGGGGCAGGGCCAGCAGGGGCAGTCTGACTACCTGATTGCACCTAACTGCTGGTCTGCCTGATTGCCCCTAACCACTCTGCCTGCATGCCTGATCGCGCCTAACCACTTGCTTGGGGGCAGGGCCAGCCCGGTGAGGGGCCATGGTGGTTCTGGTCTCTGGCTGTTCTGGTTGTTCCGCTTATGGTGGCTGGCCTTTTATTATGTAGGATTCCCTATGCTGGGCTTTACATTCCTGTGGCTATTTTCTAACCACCAATTTGTAGTTCATAATCCCTTTACCTTTTCCACCCAGCCCACCAGCCCCTCTCCCCTCTGACCAGCATCAGCTTGTTCTATGATTCTTTTTGTATTTTGTTTGCTCGTTTATTTTGTTCTTTAGAGTCCACATATAAGTTAAAATCATATGGTATTTGTCTTTCTCTGACTTATTCTACTTAGCATAATACCGTCTAAGTCCACCTATGCTGTAGCAAATGGTAAGATTTCATTCTCATGGCTGAGTAACAGTCCATTGCATATATGTACCATAAGTTTTTATCCACTTTCCTATTCATGGGCACTTGGATTGCTTCCATATCTTGGCTATTGTAAATAACACTGTTTTGAACATAGGGTTGCATATATCTTTTCGATTTAGTGTTTTGGATTTCTTTGGACACATATCCAGAAGTGAAATTGCTGGTTCGTTATCAACTTCACCATTCTTAATAAATTTGTTTGCATATTAGGTATGAATAGATTTTTAAACTAATCTAAAAAGAATAAACATTGCCCTAACCGGTTTGGCTCAGTGGATAAAGCGTCAGCCTGCGGACTCAAGGGTTCCAGGTTCAATTCCGGTCAAGGGCATGTACCTTGGTTGCAGGCACATCCCCAGTAGGGAG
>NW_006293951.1:2692392-2722063 GCF_000327345.1 Myotis davidii
TCTCATCGATGTTTCTAACTCTCTATCCCTCTCCCTTCCTCTCTGTAAAAAATCAATAAAATAAAAAATAAAAAAGAATAAACATTGACAAAAGGAGTCACGGAAAGAGAAGAAATCTGAATTGCCTTTTATTTCCTTCACACACTCTACCCGTGAGTTTAAATTGCGCCGTGGCAGGAAAGCTGCTTGCATGTGATTCCAAGACCACTTAGCCTTGGCAAACTTCTGTAATGTAAAAAACAGAATGCTTTCCTGTCATAAAAATGCCCCAACTCTGTACTTCCTGAGTTTGATAGCAATGTTTAAGTTACAATCTCGGGTTTGGTTTTCAAACAAATACCTTTTCTTTTTTGGGCGCCAACGTTTACTTTGTGCCAGGTGCTCCGTTCAGCACTTTCCATGTGGCATTTCATTAAATCCTCACTATAAGGCGATAATAGCTCATCGCTATTTTACAGAAGAGAATCACTCTTTACAGAATCACTCTTCTGTAAACAGAATAATATAGATAAGATAAGAAGTAATAATTTATTAGCATTTTGCAAATGAGAAAACTAGGTTTAAGAGGATAATCTTGGCCAAGGACACTAGTAAAATAACCTTTAAGAAATCTAATTCACTTTTAACACAATTAAGATATAATGGAATCCATGTTGACTCTTTATAGATGAAAACTAGAAAACCAAAATATGATTTATATATAGCTTAGAAAGTTTTAATTAAGATAAAAATACAATTACCATTGATTCTCATTGTCCGCAAGCAGATAAACTGCAATTGTATTCAGTATCTACCACAAACTAGTAAATAAACTCTAAGCTTCCCATTAGTAGCCACGGCAGTTTTTATAAAGTTAAACATGCATTTTCTTATGACCCAGCATTCACATTCCTAGGGTACTCATCCAAATGAAAGGAACACTAACCTTCACATGAAAACCTGTACATGATTGTGTACAGAAGCTTTATGAATATTCACTAAAACCTGGAAATTGGGTCAATTGTCCTTCGATTCACAAATGGGTAAGCCAACTGTGTTGAATCTACACAAAGCACTACACAAATCTACTATAGCACTCAGAAATAAACAAGAATACTCACATGTACATTAAAAAGAAGTCACCTTAAAAGGCTGCGTAGATATGATTCAATGTGCAGATGACATGATACTGTTTGTGAAGAACCCTAATGATTCAACCCAAAAAAAAAAAACACACAACTAAAACTGAAAAATAAATTCAGTAAAGTAGCGGATGTAAAATATATATCCAGAAATTGATTGCTATTTTATACACCAATAATGAACTATGTGTAAGAGAAACTAAGAAAACAGTCCCATTTACAATTGCATCAAATAAAATAAAGTACATTGAAATAAACTTAACCCACAGCTATTCACAAAATACCCTGTGTACTGAAGACTTAGTGGGCTATCACCTGCCCTTATGCTTTTCCTTATAGTAGAGCAGGTTATTTATTTACAAACTCTGCTGAATAAAGAACTTAGAAGCCCAACAGTCACATGGTATTTCATAACTACTTGTTTTTTCATTATATGGAACTTACTTTACCTTTTATTAAAGGCTATCTCTATTATTTTCAATAACTTACCAGTCCTAATGGAAATAATCTAAAACAAAATTTGCAACCTGTGCTTCCTGAATTAAAATTTATTAATCTACCATGTTAAAAAAAAAAAGGCAGTTGGGGGAAAGGGGACTAAGTTCTCTACTCCACCATTTAAAATTTTTTTTATTTAAATATGATTTTACTGATTTTAGAGAGAGAAGAAGGGAGAGGGAGAGAGAGAAACATATTTGATTGGCTAGGAATTGAGCTTGCAAACCTGGACATGTGCCCTGACTGGGAATCAAACTGATAACCTCTTGGTTCCTGGGTAGAAGCTCCATCCACTGAACCACACCGGCCGGGTTGCTCTACCACTTTTATTTAAAGCTACCCAGCACACCATCTGTCATATAATTGAAAACTTCCATGCACTAATGACAAAGTTGGCTTTAATTATTATTTACTAATACACATTTTGGAAATAAAATAACAAAACAATTATATCAAGTGAATATTAATATTTCACTTTGTTCAGCTAGAACAAGCTGTAGGAAAAATAACAAGTGCTTCTGACTTTCAGTTATCCACTAAGAAGAAAGAGCCTCAGGCAGATTCTCCAGTGTTGTTTAACCCGGAAGGCTGTATCCCTTTTTATAGAATGAACCTCATCTGAATCTTAACCCATTTTGCACTCTTTAGTTTTCTAATAACAATCTAATAAAATTAAATAGCAATTCGGTATTAAAATGATTCCCTCATTGGCTCAAAAAAACCCACACAGTTTAATTTTAAAAAAACACAAAACAACCAATTGATGCATAATTCTCATTCTGCATGTCTGCGAGCCTTAATGAAGTGAGGCCTGGAAATTCTTGAACACATGCCAGGCAAATCCTGTTGGTTGAATATTTTTGTACCAAACTATTTTTATACAGATCTTCAAAGCAAGCCTATTATCCCTGAATCTCTATTCTTTTTTTTAATTCAATGTAACTGTTTTATGTTAATTCTTCAGTTAGATGTTCAGTTAACGTCCCAACCACACAGTACAGTTAAAATAGACAGTAAACTTCAAACTAGGGTTCCTGGATGGATGACAACATAATCCTAGACTAAACTGCTGTCCACTCTGTTCTAATTCAATTCCATTACTCCTTTGGAAGCCCATGGAGAGCTACACATCTTTCTGATGACATGTGACTAGGGATAATTTTATATTTTAGGTACTCTGTATGACTTAGGAGAAGAAACCTTATATCTGAAGTATCATCTGATTTTTTTTTATATATTTTATTGATTTTTTACAGAGAGGAAGGGAGAGAGATAGAGAGTTAGAAACATCGATGAGAGAGAAACATCGATCGGCCGCCTCCTGCACATCTCCCACTGGGGATGTGCCCGCAACCCACGTACATGCCCTTGACCGGAATCGAACCCGGGACCCCCCAGTCCGCAGGCCGACGCTCTATCCACTGAGCCAAACCGGTTTTGGCCAGTATCATCTGATTTTAATAATTCTCGTCCATTAAAAAGTATATAATCCTAGCAAATAAAATCACTTTCCTACCCAAATTATGGTATTGATCCCCAAGTCCTGATTTATAGCCTGTCTGATCTTATCTGCATGGATTTCCTACACCACACCACTCACTTTACATGTTTACTAGTATATACACAGTTCCGCAGTAAACACACTTAACGTTGGTGATACTCTGTTTCGGCATTTCCTCCCATCATGGTCCACTCTTTTCTCTAAGTCTGGGGTGACTTTTATCTAATTTTGTTTTTATACCAATTTGAATAATTCATTCAAAGCAGAAACAAAATTAATGGATAAATATGGGATGTGTTCCTTCTTTATTTATGAACATTATTATTTTTACAGAACTTCTTTGGATTGCATGTGCTCAATGCCAAGTAGCTACCCTACATGCGGAGAGTTATTTCCCGCAGGGAGATCACATTCACTTCATTAGTAGTAATTCTGAGATTTCAAGTACGACAATTCTCACCTTGCCACCACCTAGATTTCTCTTTCCTACTCAAAACTATTAAATGGACTCATCATTCTTAGCTTTTGTAACAACTTCACTAAATAACATACACAAGGCCCTTAATATTATGTTGGTTTGCTCCATCTCTTCCTGTCACAGTCATTCTGTCTTACCGCCTCATCACAGAATCGCTCTTTACAAATGCTTTCTCTAGCAATACAGCATCTCTTTCATCTCTACCTATCATGACAATGTCCACCTAGAGGGTTCTGGTGGGAGGCTGTCATGTATTGTGAGCAAAATATGACAGCAACAATTTAATGGGAACAGAAGTTCAGTCAAGAAGATGGAAGGGTTCCAGAAACGGATGGTGGTGATGGTGGAAGAACAATGTGAATGTATGAAAGCCACAGAACTGTACTTTAGCCACTTACAAATGGCTAAAAGGGTAAATGTTATGTAAAGTATATTTTTTACTGCAATAAAAGAAATTATTGCAACTAGAATATTTTCTGCCATCAATTTATACTGCCCAACCAAGCTACCTCTACTGTGCATCTATTTTTCCATGCTTATGAATTTCCTGCCATACACTCTCTACTGCCTGTACTGTTCCTTTGCATTCTTCTCTTTCTTCATTATCTACTCTGGATAACTGACCACTCGAGGGCTGAACTCCTTGGCCACGCAGAGGACCCTAAAATGTCTATTTCTAATAGCCACCTCTCTTTTCAACTTCATGTTCTCACTCCCACATGTCTGGAGGGTAGCTACCTCCTCCAGGGATGAAGGAAAGTTTGAACTCTATCTTGAAGGGTAAGTGAGATTTCACTAGGCAGCATCACGTTGGGTCTGTGATGAGGAAATCTGTAGCAGATTTGACAACTTCATTCTGGCCTGCAGAAATGCCCCCGCTCGCCACTGAGACCCTCCCTGGCTGCTTGCTGTACTTAGAATGAAATCCAAACTCCATACAAGGCCTCAAGACTCTGTCCCCTCCTTACCTTTCCAGCCTCATCTCTTGCCATGGGCTTTCAAAATATGTTCCCAAACCATGTTCCCTCCATCAATCACCGATTTTGAGAAGGAAGACAAGAGAAATGTTTTCTTTTCATAAAGCTCCACAGGAACTTAACTATTATTTTTTCCAACTTTGAAATAATCATGCAGCTTCCAGAAAAGGCTCCTCTGAGGCTTTAAGAAAATAAAGGCTTTGCCCTTGCCAGGTCAGATAAAGGGTGAGGCACATCCAGGCTGGCTGCTACTTGGGAGAAAAGAGAAAAGCTTTCATTTCTCTCTTTTTTTTGGATCAGCTGCCTCATACAGATTTCTTTTAATAACTGTCTTCCTTTCCCTAAGACCCCATGCACAGTTTATGGGCGTAACAGCAGCTGCTTAGGCCTTTTGTATTGGCCCAAATATTCTGAAAGGACAAACTCAGAGTGTGGAAAGAAAAGATACCCTAAATATAACCAACACCATCCTGACTTTGCCAATCATCCAATTCTACCTATTTCTTGCCTTTTGTCCCACTGTAACAACACACATAACCATGTAGTTTCCTTTTCAATGCAATCTCAAAAGTATATTTCTGGAATAAAGGAAGTTCCAAAGGAAGAAAGAATCATAGTAGATCCAGATTTCAGTAAACTTTCAGATAATTTATCTTAAGTTACTGCCTTAGTGGTCGGAAATAAGACCAAGGATAAAAAGGGAACTAATTTTTTTTAATTCGATTTTCATCATATGGGCCTTCACTGATAAATGGGTACTTGATAAATTATAAATTTATTTGCTTGAAATTTTCAAATTATTATCCTAGCAATCTATGTATTGTGAACTTTACCAATAATGATGGAACATAAACAGGTTTTCAATATTACACTAAGGATTATAAAAATATCCATGCAGTCTTTTAAAACTTTAGTTTGTACATTAATCACTAGTAGAACTCAAGATAAATAATCTTATATTAGTAAATGTCTATAGAGTGTGGCAGATCTTTATCCTCTACACAGGGTAGCAAAGGCTAATGCATAGAGCATCTAGGTCAGCGGTTCTCAACCTGGGGGTCGAACGACCCTTTCACAGGGGTCACCTAAGACCATCGGAAAACACATATATAATTACATATTGTTTTTGTGATTAATCACTATGCTTTAATTATGTTCAATTTGTAACAATGAAGTTGGGGTCACCACAACATGAGGAACTGTATTAAAGGGTCGAGGTATTAGGAAGGTTGAGAACCACTGATCTTGGTGGATAACTCAAATGGTTAAGGATACAGGTTTACAACAACATGAATTAAGATTCACTTGTGGCAAACTGTTGAATGATTTTTTAATTTAAATTTTAAAACTCAAACACATTGGGTGGGCCAAAGAAAACTATAAATTTGAGAGCCCCCTTCTAAAATTGTTTTACCTGCTTATTTACAAAGAATTATTGAGCCCCTACTTGGAACACAATATATTATACATGGCACACTGCGAGGCACTTGGGAATTTTTAAGGAAGTCCTGACCATCACTTTCCTGTAATCTAATTTTCTTTCAGCCACGTTATTCTTTTCCATGCCTATAGCCTTTAAGGTCTTCAGATGTGACTAATCTCATATCCCCTGTGGATTTCCCTTGAACACTTATTTACAACTGTAATTAAATGTTCAGTGTCCTTGTTTAGCATTTGTCTTCCCTACTATTCCCAAAGCTTCTGGAAAGCAAGGACC
This sequence comes from Myotis davidii, assembly GCF_000327345.1. Lineage (NCBI taxonomy): Eukaryota > Metazoa > Chordata > Mammalia > Chiroptera > Vespertilionidae > Myotis > Myotis davidii. The sequence goes on from NW_006293951.1 coordinate 2,698,685, forward strand.
ATGAATGTCTTGCTCATCATTATAGGCCCCATGTACACAGTGTCAGGCACTTAATACAATCGCATTAAGTGGGCCTTCCAAGGAGTCCGAGGAAGAGCTAACCGTAAAATGGTGATTGAGAAGTTTGGTCAGGACCCAATTACCGTTGTAGGTCCATAGGGGAGGGTCAAGAAGACTTTCTGGAACAGTATCTTCTAACTTTTGATGACATATCCTTCTCAGTATGCAATCTGGATGTTGCCCTCCCATGTATGTATGCACTTGTGTATAAGTTAAACACAACAATTACTGCCCTACAATGACTATTGCAAAACACAAAAATAGAACTTAAAATAGGATGAGGTAAAGAGAAAATACTATTTTTTTGAGAAATATGGGATTCAGTCTACTTTGTTTTTTAAAATCTTGGTTAATATTTCATGATTCAGCTATTTGAAAGAGCAGATCTAAGTGAGTTTACTGCCATACTTGGTTTTAAGGATTGCCCTACCTGAGAAAGCATCCTGGGTGCATTCACTAAATAATGACATACATTTCAAAATCCCATCTACCAATCATGTACAAGTTTTCCTTGAAATCCCTCTAGTAAATTTCCTTCTGCCTTGATGTCTCGGAAGTTTTTGTTGTTGTTGTGAAAAATTTTGTTCTAGGGGACATCTGTAATACTTTCAACAATAAAGATAAATTAAGAAAATAATAATAAACATTTATTGAAAAAAATTTGGTCTATAGCCTACTACAACTATTTCAAAGATTTTTAAAACAAGGCTAAAAAGATGTGTATTTGTGTTTGAATGTGTGCACAGAAGTAAGGGTCTTAAAAATAAATGCAAATAAAAGATATATAATAATTTTGGTGATAAAATTACACAATATTAGAAACATTTCCAAACAATCATTTCAAAAATGCTCTGTCCAGCACACACATTCCTCTGCTGACTGCATTTACTTCACTCATTCAAATCTCACCTTTACCTCAAAAGGACAGGTTGTGTTTATTTTTTCAAATATATCTGCTAGGTAAGAACCTGCTAAATATGTACTGACAGACACTTGTCTTCACATGAGAGGTTAGTGCATTGGGAACATCTGTGTTTTTGTGTGCAAAAGTAAAAGATACAATTCTTTGTTCTGACAGCTCATTTAAGGACTGTGCCATTATTTAACCTACAAATCTCCGGGGTGGATGGGGCGGGGGGTACAAAAGATGTTTATGGTCTCTTATTTCCAAGCATTCTCAGAATTCCATTATCTAAAATAATAAAATCTCAGTCTGTTTCCTCAGCTAAACCTAAAATGCCATGGGCAGAAAGAACACAAGCTGCCATGGCCGTCTCCCACCCTTCCTCTGGAATTCCTCACATGCACCTGCTACACTAACTACACTTGACACAGACACTGAATAAAGGTGGCAGAATAAGTCCATATGTATTAGAAATGATAAGGTGTTTTTAAAAAAAACAAAAACAAAAAACTCCTTAGGGAAAATGTTCCAAGTTCTAGGATCAACTTCCCACACTACAAGGGATTGTCTTTGGTTCACCTTCTGAGGTATATAACCCTTCCCTGACCATTGCTCGGGAGAAAGCAACTTCTGGAAGATCATTAGTATTTATGTTCCCAGATAGTTTTTCACAGGGATCTAGCACATTTCATCTAATAATCCTTTGAGCTTCAAGTTATTCCAGAAATGTATGTCAAAAAGCTGCCATAAATGCTACTGTACCCATGTTAAAATGGTGATAAATGCATAAACCATAAATGCTACAAAACAAACACACTAAAATAATTTGGAAAAAATACACCAAAAAACCCTCCATAATTATTTTAAATTGAATTCTTCTAAAACTTTAATAGTATCTCCAGATCATTCTAGATCAGGGGTGGGCAAACTTTTTGACTCGAGGGCCACAATGGGTTCTTAAACTGGACCGGAAGGCTGGAACAAAAGCATGGATGGAGTGTTTGTGTGAACTAATATAAAATAAAAGTAAACATCATTACATAAAAGGGAACGGTCTTTTTTTTTTTTTTAGTTTTATTCATTTCAAACGGGCCGGATCCGGCCTGCGGGCCGTAGTTTACCCACGGCTGTTCTAGATGATAGGAAGACTACCTAAGCCAATGGTTTGATTCTAGGTTATCAATTATAATAATGAAAAATTTAAAAAATCATAGAATTGAGGATGCCATTACATTTTCATCTAAAAGTATTTATGAATAATATTGGCAAAGATATGTTTGAAAAAGAATGTCATCCCCATACTAAAAGATAGTTAAATCTGGCCGGTGTGGCTCAGTGTTTGAGCATTGACCTATAAACCAGGAGGTCAGGGTTCGATTCCCTGTCAAGGCACATGCCCAGGTTGCAGGCTTGATCCCCATTGTGGGGATAGCAGGATACAGCCAATCAGTGATTCTCTCTCATCATTGATGTTTCTATCTCTCTCTTCCTTTCCCTTTCTCTCTGAAATCAATAAAAACGTGTTTTTTTAAAAGATAGTTAAAATATCACTTTTAAGCTTTGGATTAGAATAAATGCTTTGAAACGATAAGATCTAATCCTGAAGAAATTGTCATCTCAAGCACCCCCGGTGGCAGGTAAATTAAAACAGTCACTGAGGAAGCAAACATATATATATGAATGCAATGTCATTTGGAACAGGGAAAAACTCAAAGCAATTGAACAGTGTAACAAAATTATTTTTTATAATTATACTCTCTTCCTCAAGACAAGGTCAGTTTGAAGAACACAGAAGCCACGAAATATCTGCTAATTTAAATGAGTTAATAAGCAGCTTTACTAAGCATTTATGCACTTTTTTGGGTACTCACTAAAATCATATGAGACCTGGAATTGCCCAATTTAAATTATGGTCATTTTCAGATCCATTACAGTATTATATAGTAATATTCCCTAAATATGTCATAGATTATATGTTGATTAGATAAAATTATCATCTCAAACCAAAGTACTAGGTTTACCATTCCTTTCTTCATTTGAATAATGAATTAAAGCTTTGTTACATACATAAGTCAGACTCATTTTTCTCTTATAAGTGATGGCGAACCTATGACACGCATGTCAGAGGTGACATGCGAACTCATTGTTTTGGTTGATTTTTCTTTGTTAAATGGCATTTAAATATATAAAATAAATATCAAAAATATAAATCTTTGTTTTACTATGGTTGCAAATATCAAAAGATTTCTATATGTTACAGCACCAGAGTTAAGTTAGGGTTTTTCAAAATGCTGACATGCCGAGCTCAAAAGGTTCACCATCACTGATCTATATATATGAAAACCTAAGCGACCAGACGACTGGATGACTGGATGACCGGATGACTGGCTGGTAGCTATGATGTGCACTGACCACCAGGGGGAAGAAGTTCAACGCAGGATCTGCCCCCTGGTGATCAGTGTGCTCCACAGCGGGAGCGCTGCTCAGCTGACAAACAGGTGCCAGATGCTGGGCTGACAGCTGGCAAGTGCAACTGCAGCAGCGCAAGCCTCTCCCATGGACTGGAGCAGTTGCGGCGGAGTGGGGGCGGCAGGAGCAGCGGAGTGGGGATGAGTGACTGGGAGTGGCAGGGCGCCCAGCCCAGGCTCAGGCTCCTCCCTGGCTGCCTGCACTTTGTGCACTACTTTGTGCTGTGTGGGATTGATGTGGACAGCGGGCTGGAGCCCAACGAGCTTGTGAGTAAGGCAGGGCTGCCGCGGTGCGGAAGTCCACTGATCCCCACAGGCCAGTCCGAGGGACCCCACCGGTGCATGAATCTGTGCACTGGGCCTCTACTTCTTTATATATAAATCATCTAATACCCACTCTGGAGTTTGAAATGAGAGATTTCTATTCTAGTAAAATGAACTTCATTCTATGTTAAATGTAACAATTTGCTCTAAAAGATCACTTTATAGTTTATACATTCCGTAGTCTACGGTATGCCTCAATGGAAGCATACATGTTTAGAATAGATATCCCTTGTCAGCTTCACTATCATCACTATGGACCTGCATAGTGTCAAGAGACCAGGCATACTCAGTGCAAATAGAAAATGCTGATGATACTTACCACAACTTTAAAAAGGGAAATTAGTTTCACATCCTAGAACTTTTTAAAGGAGTTTTTTCCCCCTTACTATTGCTTTTTTTACCCTGATTTCCGAGAAGAGTTTCAATGTTTTTTAATTAAATTTGTTGGGGTGACATTGGATAATAGTCATACAGGTTTCAAGTGTAGATTTCTATGACACAGATCTGTAATATTGCACTGTGTGCCAACCAAACTCATATAATCTTCCATCACGAGATATTAGCTCCTTTTCACCCCTCAACAAGAATTTAAGTATTGATTTTGACAATTTAGTTATTACGTCATATACTAATTTTGAATTAAGAGCTTGTTATTTATGAAAATCACATTACTGGTTACAGGCTAAGGTTGAGTTATTTAATAGGTTACCTCTATTATTGAAAATTCATTTGACTGCCCTTCTAAAAGTGTACAGTAGTCTCCCCTTACCCGTGGTTTTGATTTCCATGGTTTCAGTTACCCGTGATCAACCATGGTCCAAAAATATTAAAGGAAAAATTCTAAAGTAGGCAATTCTGAAGTTTTAAATTCTGTGCTATTCTGAGTAGTGTGATAAATTTAGCCCCATCCTTCTTCTTCCTGCCCATCCCAAAGATTGTTGTCCTTATCTCTGTAGTTCTGACTGCAGAGATAGCTGGGTAAGACTCATGATTTTCCTTTTGCCTTCCATTTGGTGCTTTATCTAGCACCGCCCTATTTACTGGGCTTTGTGCAAGGGCCTGGGAGCATAAAGGTAATCTACAAAATCCATGGTCTCCAACAGCTCCCAATTTAGTCAGGGAGAGCTGGACAAGAACAGACCCGGAATCCTCAGAAATTGGAGGAGGAAGTGTTTGTTTATTTTTGGTGGAGTAGGGCTCTTTCCCAACGAGGAGGCAGGGCAGCTAGATGAGGTAGTTACTGTGGTGTGGATAAGTTCCTTTATGTTACATTTTTTTCTTTAGTCCTAATTCAACTCAACAATTTAAAAGTAAGCATGAGACCCTAGCCAGTTTGGCTCGAAAGATAGAGAGGGTTGGTCCTTGGATTGAAGGCTCCCAGTTTCGATTCTGGTCAAGGGCACATATCTCCCGTTGCAGGCCTGATCCCCAGCCCAGTCAGGGCATGTGTGGGAGGCAACCAATCGATGTATCTCTCTCCCATTGATGTTTCTCTCTTTCTGTCTCTCCCCCTCCCTTCTACTCTACCTAAAAATGAAGAAAAAAATATGTTTTTGGGTGAAGCTTAACAACAACAAAAATGTAAGAATGGGGTGCTGAGCCAAAAGCTGGGGATCTCAGATAAGCAAATAGTCCCTAGCCTCAGGAACTCAATCTAGTTGGAGAGAGAGATAAAATAGCAGCCAAATGCAAAATGCGTTGACGACTGATATAATCACAGAGTGCTCCAGGGGCTTAGAGAAGAGTAAAGGGGCTGTGAAAGAAAAGCTTTACTGGAAGACAAGTTGTTGAGGAGTCTTGAAGGAACCCAACTAACACTGAAATTTTTTTTCTGCCATTAAAAAAAACTCCAGTGTCATACAAGCATTTCTTGCTTCGACATTCACAATGCTTCAGCATTTTATTACTGAAATATATACAACCAACAAACTAATTTCCTGTTTGAATAGATTTTAGACACTTTCTATAAATATAAATATTTGTTCTTCCAAGTTGTACTGTAAACTCAGAAGAACTGTTTTACTTATGAAGTTCACTCCACAGCAAGGGCTCAGCCACCTGTTTATAGGCAACAATTTATTTTAAATGCTAGAAAGTACTAGAATTTGAAGTATGATATTCAAAGAAAAAACAGGAGTTGTCTCTAAATCTCTGATTCTTTCTGCTGTCATATTCACCCCCCCTTTTTTTTGTAAAATGGAATCTCCTACATGTTATCACACTAAGAATTTATATGGATTTATTTGGCATTTCTTTTTAAAATTGTAAAAAATATAAATTTCATGCACAAAGCTAAACTAGTTAGACATGTGATAAAATATTTAATAGTATTCCCAAATCAAAAGTAGCCTGCTCTGCCCACAGCTAAGGATGCATCACCCAGCCAGCTACCCAAACTGAAAATCCAGCGCGGTCCTTGATGCTTCTCACACCTCCACCCGACCCACACATCCTCTTTATCACCAATTCCTGACAATTCTCCTACAGACTTTTCAGTTCCTTATCTCTTCTACATCTTTGAGTCATTCATTGTCTTAAGTCAGTAACTCATCATCTCTCTCCTGGATCATCTGCTCCCTATCAAACGCCAGGGCTCCTACACCTTGCCACCCTAATCCTTCCGCTACAATGCTGTCGTCATCTTTCCAAAGATACTATGTTGCTTGCCAGGGTAAACGTGTATAAGCATCCTATATAATAAAAGGGTAATATGCAAACTGACCCTAACAGCAGAAAGACTGGGAATGACTGGTCACTATGACACACACTGACCACCAGGGGGCAGATGCTCAATTCAGGAGCTGCCCCCTGGTGGTCAGTGCACTCCCACAGGGGGAGCTCTGCTCAGCCACAAGCCAGGCTGATGGCTGCCAGTACAGCGGTGGTGGTGGGAGCCTCTCCCGCCTCCTCAGCAGAACTAAAGATGTCCGACTGCAGCTTAGGCCTGCTCCCCGCTGGCAAGTGGACATCCCCCGAGGGCTCCAGGGCTGCCAGAGGGATGTATGATTGCCAGCTTAGGCCCAATCCCCTGGGGAGCGGGCCTATGCCAGCAGGTGGTCATCCCCCAAGGGGTCCCAGACTGCGAGAGGGCACAGGCCGGGCTGAGGGACCCCACCTCGAGTGCACAAATTTTTGTGCAACAGGCCTCTGGTAAAATATAATCCCACCACGGCATGGTTTAGAGTCCAGCGGTTCTCAACCTGTGGGTCACAAACATTGAAAATACATCCTGCATATCATATATTTACATTACAATTCAAAACAGTAGCAAAATTACAGATATGAAGTAGCAACGAAAATAATTTTATGGTTGGGGGTCACCACAACATGAGGAACTGTATTAAAGGGTCATGACATTAGGAAGGTTGAGAACCACTGGTTTAAACAATCTAATATAATTTGGTGCCAGTGGTCAACTCCGACACCCAGTCCCAAATACACCAACCTTTTGTATTACAAACAGGTGTTGATCTTTTTATAGTTTCAAGCCTTTGTGTATGTTGTCCCCTTGATAGGAAATGTCCTTAACTTTTCAACCTGGCAGACACCTCTTCACCCTTAACCCTTTGAGTGCCAACCAATATCCTAGGAACTATGCTAAAATTGCCAAGGCATTTTTGCTGATTTTATAGCAGTTTAGGAAAAAAAATTATGAATCACAAGTAAATGAAGTTGCATATTCAATATCTTCCACAAAATCGTCATCTTCACAGCAAGAATTGACATGTTTAGCAATATCATCATCACTAATAAAAGCAGACTTAGAAATGGACTCTGCAGGAGGAGCGCAATAGCGCTCCCAGAACTTTTGGCGAAATTCAGGAGGAACCCGATCGCGCTCCCCGGCACTCTAGGGGTTAAGACCGTGCAGCAGAGCTGCCTCTGGCCTGGGCATGCATCCTTCCTTCTCTCTATGTAATCACAACACTCTGCCCTGACCTTTGTACAGTCTTACGAATCTGAATCAAACATGTTACTAAAGTGAGCTTCCTGAGAGCCAGACTGTATCTTTACTGCTCAGCACAGGGCTGGACACGAAGAAAACACTACATGTTTATTACATGAATAGCCAGGTTGCATGGACCAGGAGATAAACCTATCCAACTTTATAAAAACGAGATTCCATTTGGTCTGCTCTCCACCACAAATTTTATGCACGCCCTTCCTTCCTCCTTTCTGCCAATACTCACAAATGATAAAATAGCTTCTGTGGGAATGTGTTATACTTATGGTAATCAAGAAAAAACAGTTCTGGATGGTCAAGGATGCGGGAAAAGTAGATAGCTTTATTTGCTTCAAACCATCTGTCTTTCACTTTGTTCCTCTTTCACTTCCATCTGGTCAAAACAACTCAATTTTCACTAATGTTAAAATGTATATGCTCCCTGGAAGAGAAAGAGCTGGGCCTTGGAACAGCCTTTTTCAAAACTAATTGTGCACTTTAGGTAGTCAAACTATTGAATGAGCTTACTCTACCTGGTACTGAGCTGGCTCTTCTGAGAAGAGAAACCATCACTCCAACAATTTTCTACAAGAAGACAGCGACAAACTTCAATAGGGGCCGAGAGGTCCCAGATGTTGTAGAACCAACAGACACCTGAAGGCCGAAGCTAAGTGAGCTTAAAGTCACGAACACTCTACTCAGAGCCCCAAAGTGCCCGTGACATTGAGTTTAGGGTACACTCATCAGAATTAGTATAGAAGTTGTTTATCACAGACAGAGATTCAATGTACACAAGGATCAAAAAGCAGAAAGATAAATCAAGGAAGAGCTATATTAATGATCACTTTTACAGCAATAATTTTAGACCTATCCCAATTTTTTAAAAGAAGGGAAATTAAATTTATAGAAATGCTAAACTAAGGTTAAACATCGAGATCAGCTTACTCTTTAAGGAGCTATGCCTTTTTCTAATGAACAGAAAGAATATACCTTTAGTATTACTTTACTTTGGTAAAAAGGTAACACACGCACACAGACACACAGCCCAGTAAAATGAAAGGCCCTTGGTTGCTGAGTAATCGAGATTTGGGGCAGCCATGGGTCCTGGATGCTGGGGTCCAACCCCAGCAGGTCCAGGGGTCCCCAAAGGTGTGGACGGAGTCGGCGAAGAAGGAATGACACAGAGACAGCGTTCAGTTGATCAGCAGCCCGGTCAGGTTCTTTAGCCAAGTTCTGGTCAGGATCTCCAGCGAAGTTCTGGCTAGGATCTCCAGCCAGGTTCTGCGTCCATGTTCTCTTACTAGGTTCTCCAGCCAAGTTCTCCAGCTTCTCCAGCCAGGTTCTGTCACCAGGTTCTAGTCGGGTTCTCTTGCCATGTTCTATCCAGGTTCTGTAGCCAGGTTCTGTCTCTAGGATCTTCAGCCAGGTTCCTCTCGCTAGGTTCTGTCTCTAGGTTCTGTGTCTAGGTTCTTCATCTAAGTTCTGTGTCCTGTTGTCTTGTAACATCTGTATTTATACCAGTTGATTCCAATCCTATCAATCTCTATTCCAAAGGTTAGGGCGTTTCTTATCTCCATTCCAGGGAGTAAAGATTATGTAGCTTAAGCATGATTGTTCGTAGTTAAAGTGATTAATTACCCACCTGGCACTTACTTAAGAGGTTTTATTCCCTCTCTAACTTCAGGGGAAAATCCCTACCTGGGGAAACAACCTTTCTCAGAGAGGTGACCTTGGTTAAAACACATAGTGCCAAGAAGGTGAGCAAACATATTAAGAACAGTATGCCATATGTGCCAGGTCCCTTGAAACAGTAAGGATGGACCGGCTCCCGGCACCTGCCCTCCACACAGAGGGGCAGATGAGGCCAGTCTGAGGGAGCAGGAGTGGAACAATCCTGGGTCAGGCTCCTGTGAGGCCAGATGGTCTTCCTGTCCTCAAGGCTTTAGGACAGTGGTTCTCAACCTTCCTAATGCCGCGACCCTTTAATACAGTTCCTCATGTTGTGGTGACCTCCAACCATAAAATTATTTTTGTTGCTACTTCATAACTGTAATTTTGCTACTGTTATGAATCGTAATGTAAATATCTGATATGCAGGATGTATTTTCATTGTTACAAATTGAACATACTTAAAGCATAGTGATTAATCACAAAAACAATATGTAATTATATATGTGTTTTCCGATAGTCTTAGGCGACCCCTGTGAAAGGGTCGTTCGACCCCCAAAGGGGTCACAACCCACAGGTTGAGAACCGCTGCTCTAGGAGATACCTTTTTATTGTTTTACTCATCTCTCTCTTATCTAAGTTAAAGGGGGATTCTTCTGTGCCTTCCAACAAAATGTTCTTTAAGATCACACATATTATCAAATTGTTTTCCAAAGAGTTATATCAATTTACATTGGCATCCAAAATATATAAGGATGCCAAATCCAAAATGTAAACATTCAAGAAATTTTTGCCAATGTAATAAGAGAATATTTATTTTGTATATTGATTGCCAGTTATAGAACACTTTTTTTCTCATGTATTAGTCATTTGTGTTTCTTCTTTTTTGAAATATCACATTCATGTTCTTTGACAATTGCTAAGTACCTAAGGCTTCTTAAAGGCAGTAACACAATTCTCCCTCTTCATCTCTTTGAATTTTTTCATTTCTATACCACTTCTGCTACTGCAATATTTATGTTTCATATATGTGTGAAACATATATATGTGTGTGTATACATATATACACACATATGTGTAAATATAGCGTAGGTTAATGCAATAGTTTTCTAATTAAAGAAAACTGAACATAAAAGCTAAGAATATAGAATTGAAGCCAGAATGGATCAGGGTATTTATTCCAGTTCATTTAATTATTAGTGAACTTGAAAATATTATGTATCTCATAACCAGAGTTTTATTTGTTCAGTTAGGATAAATTCCACTTATTTCAGGTGTTTGTTAGAAACGAAATGAGATAATAAAGGTACTTTGCATTGTCTGACACATAGAAAACACTGCAAGTTTACATAGCAATTACAGTAGTTGTACTATAAGTGCATTAAAACGTACTCAAATTGAACCACAGACCCTTTGCAGATATAGAAAACAGATGTACAAGAGAGCTCACAAAAACAGGTGTGAAAGTTTAAGTTGTTCAGGCAGCTTGACCCCAATGCTCAGTGCCCTGCAGTAGGAATGAGGAGGGGTCATGAACCTGCTGTTCCCTTATATTTCATACAGCATGATCCCTAAATGAAAACACAGAGATTATTTCATCTCACGCTCAAGCAAAGCAGCAGCAATTCCTTCCAACCCTGGGAAGACACCCACTGGGTTGGACTTAATGAGAGAGTTGATTCCCATAGCTATGGCTTTCTAAGGGACTGCTCAAGAACTTTTGGACTCTATGCAGATTTTACTTTATGTGCGGCTTTAGAATCTAAATATCAAGAATAAACTATGACTTAGCTGTATTGTGGTGGTGATGATAGAAGAAACATTCTTTCCTGCTATGGATGAAGAGGAAGGGGAAGACGATGAAGTTGAAAAGAGGAATTCAGCCTGCCTTGGATAATCCCTCCAATGTTTGCATTACTTAAACTACCAGTTGTCTTTTTAGACCCCCAAACTGAAGATCTATTCTTTGAATGTTTAAAACTAGTGTAAGATTCCTCATTCTTTACAGGATATAATAAAAACATTGATGCAAATCGAGATCTCCACTCTCAAATCCCGCCCTATCTTACCTCAAATTCTGCATTCAGATACTAGCACTTCCCAGGCCCATCATGCTGACTTGCTTGTGCCGCCTAGGAGGAGAGGCCATCTTTCCTGCTTCTGTCCCCTGCCCCCCTCCTCCACCGTGACACCAATGACAGGAATGCAATTGATTGGTCAACAGATTGTTACCTGAGCACTGTGAGCACTGACCAAGTCTAATGTTCTTTATCTAGAATCTAGCAAGGGCAGAGGGACATACAAAAAAGTTCTTTTGAAGGTAACGAATATGTTTATGGCATAGATTGTGATGATGGCTTTGCAAGTGTATATTTATCTCCCAAACTCATAAAGTTGTATCCCTTAAATATGTACAGCTTTTTGTATATCAGTCATACCTCAATAAAGTGCTTTTTAAAAAAAAAGTTTGTTGAATAAATGAACGTAATCAATGAGAGAGTGAATGGGAGAGATCAAAGAAAAAATTATCCTGCACAGGGAAGGTGAATAGTTCTCTGGGCTTCCCCTGCCAACAGTAGCAAATACTTTAACATCCACGGGATTATTATTGATGCCTCTTACAGAACATCACAACTATCCCCATCATCTCTAGCACTAAGTGGGTTTCTGAATATTAACTCCTTAAATACCGATAATAACCCTGTAAGTTCTAACAATGCGGGAAACTGGTTTAGAGAAGTTAAGTAACTTGCCTACACTCCTCCAGGTGGCCAGTACATGAGGGAGGGGCTAACTCTAGGTCTGCTTGTGCTCTTCACCACTGTGCCAGCCCATTTAACTCTGATTTTTGAAAAAGAATATATATTCAGGATCAAGTGCTGAAAGAAGAGACAACATGTGCTGTGGTGTTGCAGCACTAACTGAACACAGAATGAACCAGATGACAGGCTTTCCTCAATTTCCACTTGAATAAAGTGGAGATAACCACACACCCCCTACTCCTGGATTCTAATTATTTGTGTCTCAGCTTATCTGAGACCCCCCCCAGATGAGCATTTTCTGATGACCCACTCTAAAGTTTGCTACCCGAAAATCCCTCTGTAACACACATGGTGTTTGTCTTCATATACTTACCACTATTTGAAATTACACTGTTCACTTATTTGTGTATTATGTCTCCCTTCTTTATTACGTAAGTTTCACTAAAGCCTGTGAATAAAATATGACTTAGCTTTGAAATATTATGTATCCATTGTGTTCTGTGTCCTATCCTCTGACACTGGCAAAGAATAAAATGTTAAATAAATATTTGATGAATGAATGCAAGGTCAACAACTGGTAATAATAACACAGCCAAAGAAAGAAGGTCTCCAGAGGTGGCAGGGTGGCCCAAGGTGCTTCCAAATTAGAGCAGGTGGGTGGGGTGAGGGGAGCAGAGGGCAGGGAGGCGGGGTAAGCAAGCACAGGTTGTCTATCCATCAATCACTGTCCACAGAAGAGGGCGTATTAACCCACAATAGGAATGTACAATGCAGGTGACAAGCGTGCCCTAGAGTGGAACTGTATTTGTCCTTCAGGCTGTCCTTCCTTTGTGCTCCACCCCACCTGCTCTGGGCTCCACAATCACCAAGCAGCATTGTGATCATCCTTTTACTTCTATAAATATGGATGTATAGGAGAGAACCTCAAACTAAAAAGCACAAACATCTAGTTGGTTTGGCAGTTAAAGTTTTTTTTTTAAGCATAGGCATCTTTAATGAGAAAGAGATCTGTTTCTTATGACCTTGGTTATTGAGAGGATCATCTTTCAAAGCTGTTCTCCCTCTGGGCAGACTGAAAATCACATCTGTGTGACTTTCAGGTGACACCTTAGGGGTCCACTCCTCATAAGGGTAGAAACGTAGGAAGGCAGTTGATCTTGCCCCCGTCTTTGCATTTAACACACACTACTCAACATTAGCTGTTTCTGCAATGCACGTTTGGTGACCCTGGGCAAGTTGCTTAATCTTTATGGGTCTCAGATTCTTCTCTGTAAAACGAGAGAGCTAAAAATGAGATGATCCTGACAGATCTTTAAATTATAGGAGACTACACCTCTAGCGATGTATAACAGAAATCCAAAAAATCCAATAGAGTCTATCTGTTTGCCTTCTGGGAATATATCTTGTCACATGATTTCATTAATCTGAATTCAGCACAAGAAAATTGGTGGGGGGAAAAGAAGTAAAAAGGATTTAAACAGACAAGAAGGAAGAAGGGAAGGAAACAACTGTTATAGTAACTCAACACATTTGTTACCAAATAAGTAGCCCCATAGAGTGGGGGTTATGCACAAAATATGGAACTTTTCTCAGAATAATGTATTGCCAGATACCCTCCCTCAACTCTATCAAGCCATTCCTGGGCTTCAAGTGGTGGCAAATGAGTGAGAAAGGATAAGTGCATATACCAAACTGTTCCAAGGAGCTGCAGCTGCCTACATAGACCGATTTACTGCCAATTTATAGGAAGTTTGCCTTTTTGATTTACAGAAAGCATAGGAGCAGTTACAAAAACAGAAGAGGAAGCATCTCAGAAGAAAACTGCTGCTGAAAATCAAATATATGGCACATTCATACAGAGAGAAATCCTGTAAAATGCAGCAACCCCCTGTGAGCCACAGCTGTTTTGGGTGAGTTTACACTGTTCATATGCACACTTTATATACAGGCTTCACATCCTATAGTTCTCGCTCTAATAGAGAGAGAACTTTTTAATTTACTGATTTGAAAGAGAAACATCAATTTGTTGTTCCACTTATTTATGCATTCATTGGTTGTTTCTTGTATGTGCCCTAACCAGAGATCGAACCTGTAACCTTGACGCATTGGGACAACACTCTAACCAACTAAGCTACCTGGCAGGACCCTGTAGTTCTATATTTAACGCAGCCATACAAAATAATATGAATGCACAAAATTAATTCATTCTAAATATTTCTTGAACCCATGGCAATACAGAATTGTGGGAGAGGGCAGTTTTCAGTATCTCTCTTTTTTTTAAATATATTTTTATTTTAGAGAGGAAGGGAGAGGAAGAGATAGAAACATCAATGATGAGAGGGAACCACTGATCGGCTGCCTCCTGCACATTGGACCAAGCCTGCAACCCAGGCACGTGCCCCCTGACCGGAATGGAACCTGGGACCCTTGGGTCCACAGGCTGATGCTCTGTCCACTGAGCCAAACCAGTCAGGGCAATATATCTCTTTTTAAATGTCATGTAGAATGAAAACAGCTTCAACACCAGAGACATGTGAACATAGCAGCATCCGTAGATTCCTCTTCCCTTCAAATCCCTGAAAAGTCCATCTGTGAGACTTCAAGGTGACATTGACTAATCTGCTCCCCATAAGGGTAACAATGCAGGAAGTCAGTTGACCTTACCTCGTACCTTTGCATTCAACATGCAATACCCAACATTATCTGTTTCTACAATGCAAGTTTTGTGACCCTGGACAAGTTGCTTAATCATTATGGGCCTCAGATTCTTGTCTGTAAAATGAGTTAAAAATGAGATGATCCTGAGAGCACAGACAGCTCATGGGCCAAATGGACCACGATGACCAAAGATGGTTAACTTCAAAAAAATGGATTATAAATCTGTACCCCAAAAGCAAATAGAGAGACTCAATTTAGAGGTTAGACAGAAGGTGGCAATAATAGGAGAGAAATGTAAGCTCTAACAGCTGTTTATTAACTCTGTAGTCTACTTGTCCAATTCTAAGTCAAGCCAGGCAGCATTCCAGCATCATGTGTCAAGGAAGCAGAAAAACCTGACTATTTGCGCTGACCTAGTGGTGGATTGATTTGCTAGCTGCTCAGACTGTTATAAATTTGAGTCACTCCAAGCACTTTATTCAGAGTTTCTGATTTGTCATCTATATAACACTTGTAAAATAAATAACTTTGAATAGGGGTCGCTTTACATGTTTACAAACACTACTGGAAACTTGTCATTTAGTGACATCTTCAAGTGGGACTGGAGGACTGAAAAGCATCGAGCCATCACAGAGTCTGAAAAGCTGGAAGAAGTCTCAGAACTCACGGAAATCAAGCACCTTTCCCCACCCTCACAGACAAGGACAGCGAGAGCCAGAAAGTCACCCTTCAGAGCAGCCCCGAGAACTCAGTATATTTTAAATGTGTTACCACAAGACTGTGGACACAGGGTAGTGGGTCTTACCACTGACAATGAGTGTGAATAGAAGCGAAATCTCACCATGGGCAATAAAAAAAAACACACCAGGTCCAAAAGCCACATCCCTCCCAGTGAACTACAGGTCGCACGGCCGTGCAGCCCTCACCCTCGGCAACACTGGCTGGGGTCGCAGGCCCTCCAGGGACTGTCCCTGCTGCCCACTCCTCTTCATAATTCCAGGAAGTATAACCCTAAGTTCCTGTCCGTGGCTATGGAACAAAGTTTTTTCTCTAACGTATCTTGAACGCCTTATGGTTTGATTTGTTTAATTACTCCGAAAACTCAGTCAAGGAACATAAGAAATATGCTTAAAAGTGCCTGCCCATATCCATAAACCATCGGGATCAAATGACAAACACCCACTTAAAAATACACAATTAAACTTCAATTCAGTAACAACAAAAATAGTAAGAAAACTCACAGACACTAGAGAACTTGAAAAGTGACAGATTTACACAGCCCAACTCAACTGCTTAAGTAACTACAACCCAGGCACACGAATGCTCTCACACTTCACACCCATTCAATCGCAGGCTTTTCCAGGTTTGCTTTCACATTATCTTATTTCCTTCCGAAACTTAGATTGCTTATGAATGACTGGCATTTGTGGCTGAAAATTTCATCTCAACAATACCAGATTAGCTTAAAAGTTTTTACAGATGCTAAGAAAAATTCCAGCCAGACATGCATCTATTATTATTGAAAAAATACGCTCTTTTTAGAGCTAGCAGCTTCCTAATCAAATTTTGCATATTTAAAAAACTTAAAATAGTAGTAACAATAATAATATAGAGGTCAATAAACACAAAAGGTAAGAATTTTAAAGTCAGCCACAATTCATATCAAGAACCCACAACTGACAATCCTGAAAAGCTGTTCTTGAAGTAAGAACATGAGTCCTTGACCAATACAAGGTTATCTAATTGTATACTTATCATTTAAAAAAACAAAATTAAACAAGGAGGGTCTGTTAGCAATGACCTTGTCTAGCCCTCTGAGCAGCCAGTGATGCGAGTGTCCAAGATGACAGCTGAACAGCACCATTAGCATGACTACAGCTGCATAAGCAAAGCCTGTCCTTGCAACCCTTCCTATAGCAAATAAAAATGGCAGACCCAGCCGGGCTCACAGCGCCCTGGCGCTGTGGTTTAAAGGATCGGAAAACTTACACAAAAGAAGTACCCAGGGTACAGACAGCACTCTTTTTGTTTTCCACTTTTATATGTGAGGGCACAGTCTTAGGGAAGGAGACACAATGCTGCCTTGCAAAGGACATAGAAGTCCCTTGTTTGAGCGACCAACCTCTTAGCCACCCAGAAAAATGTCAGTCATCCATCTGTGAGCACCCAAATCTCCTTCTACTGCTCACAATATGCATCACACATTTCCAGGGGCTGTTGAAACAGAAAAAAAACAACAAAGGAGGCCCTTGAAATAGAAGCAGATCTTCCTAGCTTTGCCCCTTCCTGTCTTAGTGTGCCTGCAAGCCTGCCCGCCCTGAAAAGCACTGTCACATTGTTTCCACATGCTCCGGCCCTTGAAACTTGTGCAAAAGCATTGCACAATGAAAGTGCATAAGCATCACATTTCAAAACATGACCTAATGATGGTAGGTCAGTCTGATGGGCCAGAATAATCATTAATTAAACCATAACCTACAAATGTCCCTGACCTGAGACATTTTCTTATTTGAAGAATAGACACTGAACACGTGGCCATGGGAGTATTTCAAAGAGAATATCGGTATCATTCGTTCTGAGAAACTAAGAAAAATGACAGTCTTTTTGCCACTTTCGGAGGACATAAAACAATTTCACAGGCACACACAAAAAAATTGTAAAAGATGAAAGAATAATTCTTTCATTTTTCCAACGTTAACATGTCATTGTACAGGAGCTGCTTAAAACCAATACAACAGAAGTGTGTAATGCTGGCAATTTCTTCCAGAAGAGCTTATAGCTCCCTTTGCTTGGACCGCATGGACATAATGCCCAACACCAAATGTGGTACAAACTGAATACCCAGTACGGTGGTTACTTACCTTATAAAAGCCGAATTTATTCCTCTTGGTTAGAAGTCACAAACGGTGGAAGCAGAACACCCTTCATTTGTTTTTCCAGCGAGCCAAATCTAGCCTCCCATTAACCCAATCCATTGCAGATAATTTCACAGGGCACGCACTCCCCTGCTTCCCCCAGTTCCCAGCCCAGCAAGGATAATCACATTCTGGGGGGGAGTGAACAGATGGTGGATTCCATGGTAACCAGCCCTCCTAAGGCGATTGGTAGAAGTGTGTGACTACTGCTTATTGGGTAACAATCGCTGTCTTTGTGCTCCAGCCTTGCAAATCCTAAAGGACGGAACATATAGCCCCACTCACATGCGCAGGGCTTGCCCAGCAGGTGTCTGGCTATTTAAACAAGGCAATGCCGGCCAATTAAAAGCTTTCCAGCGACTCTATCTTTGGTGCTACAAAGTCCTGCCACTTCAGAGAGTGCTGCCTGCTCCTTCGAGGAGAAAGGTCACAAGAAGCTTAACTGGACGCACAGAAAACAGAACTTGAGAGTTAACTTGAGAATTTATGGTAAAGCATTCTAGAAATCTGAGGTGCATCAGCACGTCATTTTCGGATTTGCAATCCACAGCAAAAGTGAAACCGGTTTTGTATTAAGAAAAGATTTTTTAAGCAAAAATAATTTCAAAATTGCAAAACTATAGTATATTAGTCTGAAGACACAAGTTTCCAAAAGCAATTGTTTTATGAATCATGTAATAATTATTTTAAATACTTGTAGTATAAATTCATGTTTACTGTGTGGATGCGGTGGTGGCAGGCTATTCAGTTTTAAATTTTCATCAGAGCCCTACTCAAAATCTCTGGTTATTACGTTCGTTCTACTGGGTTTTAATTTTTTTCTGTATCCATGAAGGTTAAATGCTGATAATGTCCTTTGAAGAGCAAAACGGCTGGAAACCAAATAGACCAAAGTCAATCATTAGGGATATTGCACAAACCTAAAACAGATAAGCTCCTGGCACTCAAAAAATCTATCAAGCCTGGCCCACGTGGCTCAGCTGGTTGGGTGTGGTCCATGCACTGAAGGGTTGCCAGTTCGATTCCAGGTCAGGGCACTTGCCTGTGTGGCTGGCTCAGTCCTTGGTAGGAGAGGCCTGCAGGAGGCAGCCAATCAATATTTCCTCTCACATCGATGTTTCTCTCTCTCCTTTCCCTTCCTCTCTCTCAAAATCATTATTTTTAAATCTATTAAAAATAAAGTTTTAAAAGGGCAAGGGGAGGAATAATTGGAACAAGCCTAAAGCAAGAACAAAACAAAAGTGGTAAGCTGTGATTAGACTTTTAGGTATTAATTGCCTCCTTACTTTACAGCTACCCCTTATCTTAAATTTAGGATTTCTTTTTTTTGGCATGCCCAGAAATGAGACTCAAATATTGAAAGAAAAAAGACAAAATTATTATTCACAGGTGATATAAGTCTATTCCTAGGGGGAAAAAAATCAAAGAAATCAAGTAGGATATTAATTATAGTACTAGAAGTTTAATAAGTAGTCAAATATGTCAATGTATAGTAATTCCTTTATAAGAGCAAAACCATCAAAATACCAATGAAAAGTGCCGGAAGGGGGAGTTTACTGACAATGCCAACAAAAAGTAATGACACTTGGGAAAAATATTACCAACAAATGTGTGTGATGTACGTGGAGAAAAAGAATGAATGTTTATTGGGAAAATAAAGTGAAAACCAAATGGAGAGACATAATGTGATACTAGATACAAAGATCCATTTTAATGATGCCAAGTCTTCCCAAAAGACTTCTAGTTTTCTAGAAAATATATTATATATATTAAATACATATATGGTGGGCAAAAGCAAGATTCCAGTTGTGAATACTCAAAACAGTTTATTCTTATATTATATATTTATTTATTATTGCATTATTTCCCATACAAACAATAGTAAACCTACTTTTGCCTCACCCTGTGTGTGTGTGTGTGTGTGTGTGTGTGTGTAGTCTTCTAATAAAATTTCCAACATACAATTTTACAAAGTGATTGAAGTTTATTTGGATTTTTTAAAAATATATTTTATTGATTTTTTACAGAGAGGAAAGGAGAGGGATAGAGAGTTAGAAACATCAATGAGAGAGAAACATCAATCAGCTGCCTCCTGCACACCCCCTACTGGGGATATGCCCACAACTAAGGTACATGTCCTTGACCAGAATCGAACCTGGGACCCTTCAGTCCACAGGCTGACGCTCTATCCACTGAGCCAAACCGGTGAGGGCTATTTGGATTTTTTAAAGATGAAGATCCCAACAAAAATTCTATGAAGGGAGTAATAGCTAAAATAACTAACCAAATTTTAAAAACATGTTATAAATGCCACAAATATACAGATACATCCCAAACTTACAATTTGGGGACAAACCAGACTCCTACCTCTAACTACCTATTGAACATCTCTACCTAGCTATTTAATAACTATCTCAAACATACCATATTTCAAAACGCAGCTCCTGGTTTTCTCCCCAAACCTGCTCCTCCTACATCCTTTCCTATTTTAGGAATGGCAACTCCACCCTTCCAATCACTCAGGCTAAACGCCTAGGAACCCATCCTTGACTCCTCTCTTTCTGACACCTCACATCCAGCTCAGGTTGTGGGTTATTCCAATCTGGCCACTTCTTACCACCTCCATCACTCTCAGCTTGGTTAGGCCACCCCATCTCTCGCCTGGATTCTTTAATAACTTCTTAATTAAACTTTGTTTCCAACTCGCCCCCTACAGACTGTAAAACCTAAGCAGATGATGCCATTTCTCTCTCCAAAACCAACTGCCCCACTGCACTAGGAATAAAAGCTCTGTTCTGTATGATGGCTTAAAGAGCCCTTCATAACTTGCTCCTTACCCCATTTCTCACTAACCCATCTCCTATGACCCTCACCTGCCTTCCCCAAGCTCTCCAGGCAGAGTGAGACATTTTGTCCTTCAATCTGCCCTTTTGCAGTAATTTGGACAGTGATGTCATGTACCACAGGACAGGAGTGACCTGTACACATCTCCCTCCCCGGACTGCGAGTCTCTCAAGGCCAGGACTGTGCCATTCTGAGTCCTGTATTCCCAATACCAAGCAAAGATCCTGGCACATAGTGAGCACTTATCGAATCTGCTGACTGAGTAACAGTCTGCTGCAGAAGCTTTTTTCCAAGCACAAATTCAGAGGCAACCTAAGAATCTAATCACAGATAAATAGTTAAGCAAATAAGAATGCATACAACTTGATGGAGTATCATGCAGCTATTAAAAATATGGTCATAAAGACTATATGACAAAAGGGAAATATTGATGGCATATCACTAACAATGTACTGAGTCCCTAGTATGTGCTAGGCACTATAATAAGAACTTGACAAATATTTTATTGAAATTTCACAGGAACTATGATGTAGGTATTAGTATCCTCATTTTTTAGCTGTGAAAATTGAGATTCAGAAATTAAGCTCTGCCCTGCAACTCATCACTGAGACTACTAGAACCTCTCATCTGAGGCTAAAACTTAGGTCTAAGTCATTATGCTATACCACCTCCTAGAAATTGGGGGGAAAACACACAACTAAGTAACTTACTATGAACAACTACATAATAAGGAAAAGATTCTTAGGAACAAAAGCCTAGACTTACCCACCTCAAAACTTTAAGAACAATCGTGAAAAAGAAATATTGGTGACATTTTTCTTTCCTGTTTTCCAAAATTTTTAATGTCATAAATAATAATTTCCTAAAATTATTATGTATTCCTCCTACACATATTTTTCAATGTTCACTTCACTGTGTTCTTGGGCGCATCTGCTAACTAGCAAGACACCATAAAAATACTAAAAAGAAGTTGGCTTGCAGTTTCTAGAAAATTGATTCTGTGGGAATTACTCAGAAAGGAAAACAGTGGCAGGTCTAAGAAAGGCAAGTAAGTGCCCTCTTCAGCTCCAAGTTCACCTCTGAGTGCTCCAACACGGACTCCACAACAGTACTTCAAGCCACACTGCCCAGGACCTCACAATTGCCCCCCCCACACACACATATAAGCTGTAGGGCACATGACAAAGAGCCAACAGTCCCCATAAAGGTTCTCGAGATAAAAAGGTATTGAGAAAGCAGGGAAGCCCGATAATTTATCTTCTTCAAATATTGGGCAGGCAGCGGCGTTGCCTGGAATCTGCTGGAGCAACCATTGTGCCAGCTAAGCAGTGATCAAATGACCTTGGGACTGTTGTTCTCCCTCCCCTCACTATTGAATATGCCCAGTTTCATGGGCCCTTGCTCAGCCTCTTTTCTCTGGTAAAAAGCTTACACAGAAGATACACTAAGTCAGAGGTTCTCAGACTTATTTGAAATTATGGAGGCCTCAGCATCTCAGTAACTTTTTCATGGTTCCCTAAGTCAAGAAAATACCTAAGTGCTCCATTTATTAAGTATTTCATATAAAAAATTTAGTAACTATTTTTGTCCTAGCAACTTAGCATCATTTTAAAATATCATGAAATAAGTGCAAGAAAATTTAATTTTTTTATTCCATTCTTTAATCACTGATACCTCTTATTAATAAGATGTGGGTGCCTATTGGGCCCTGCACAGCCTCTCACACCATAGGGCAGCAATTTTCAACCAATGTGCTGCAAGAATTTTTAAAACATGCAATGCCTGACTTTTAGTCAGGGGCACTGACCTCTTTTCCCTTAGATTGTCAAATGACAACAGCCAACAAACAATAGCTGTTGGGTGTGAATGAATCAAAATTATACCAAAAAAATTTATTTTGTCAGATTGGCAAAAAATATATATTTTTCTTGTGCCACAGAATTGTAGTAATTAGTTTATGTGTGCCATGAGATGAAAAGGGTTGAAAATTGCTGCCATAGGATCATATTAAACATCGTCATGCTCATTTCTTGCTCCACATTGGTTTTCACCAGGTACTTGCTTGTTATCACTATAACCTGCTAAAACTTCAGCTCTGCAAAACTATGGTGTCATTGAAAGAAATACAATCTAATATTAAAACTGTGAACCACCATTTCCATAGTATTCGGTAGATGTCTGTTTCCCTTGAACTTTTTAAATACCCTGCAGCTGGCACCCTGTGAACAGACAGCGGGGTCCCAGACCACCTAGGCACATGTTTTGGGAATGATGTTTTTAAGCCCTTAGCTTTTGTGAAGCCCAATAATACAAAGACTAACTAGAAATTCAGAAACCTAAAATGGTTCCTGTAAGGACAGAAAAAAGGGGCTTTCTTTTTCCTTGCTGTGGCTTTCCATAATTTATAAGAAGCACCCAGTAATTAAACTCCAAGATTATTAGCTTCTCTGATTCAAACAGCCCCTCTATTCAAGCTGCAAGACAAGAAAAACTACTCTCAAGGCTACATTCTTGCATCTTCCTCCTCCTTGCTGTTTTAACTACTCAGGGATAATTCACACCAAAGAGTCTCTAGTTCAGTGGTTCTCAACCTTCCTAATGCCACGACCCTTTAATACAGTTCCTCATGTTGTGGTAACCCCCAATTTCACTGTTACAAGTTGAACATAATTAAAGCATAGTGATTAATCACAAAAACAATATGTAATTATATATGTGTTTTCCGATGGTCTTAGGCGACCCCTGTGAACAGGTTGAGAACCGCTGCTCTAGTTAGTAGAAATTCTCTGCCCCACTCCTCCTCTTCAGCCTTTTTTGAACTCTTCATAACTTT
>NW_006293951.1:2722075-2725825 GCF_000327345.1 Myotis davidii
CCTTTTTTCTCACTTAGCAACAGCCATTACCCTTTAAAAGAGGAAACCACCTTTTGTTTTTTGCCCCTGTATTGATTAACAATGCACCGGCCTTTCCCCCTCTTAGAAAGTAAAAATAAACTTACGCTCTGCATCTCTTCTTTTAGTTGTGAATTCTTCCACAGCCCACATCACCCGCCAAACCCTAACAGTCCCTGCTTAGCTACTCATATGACACACGCACGCCAATTACCCTCTCTGGTCCTGTGCGTCAGTCACAAAATGAGGGCGCTAGGTTAGATCATCCCCAAAGATCTCTTCTGTTCTAAAATAATAAGAATGAATGTCAGAGGAGGGAGGGTTCTTTCTCATTCTTACTGGTTTCAGAGGGAAAGGAGAAAGGGTGAGAGCAGCAAGGACAAGAACAAATATTTATTTTACAGAAGGAAATGGCAAACTAAAATTTTCTGGGTTCAACCCTTAGGTGTAGCATGTGACAAAGATTAGAGCGGGAGGTGTGACTGAAGTACCAGGTGAGACAGCAACTATACCTGCCCAAAGATACCCTGTAGGGTCCGCTCTGAGTGACAGTGCCGCCAGCCCCGCTCCTTCCACGTTCTCTTTCACCTTTTGTGGAAACTCCTTCTCAACATGTGGTTTCTATTATGAAGTGACTGGACATTGTCAGGATTATATAGTCTGTGTCACAGACTCAAATGACCTATCCTAATTGGAGATTAAATTTATCATGTAAGCCTAAAACAGCACCAGGGTTAACAACAGAGCTAACCAGTCACAGACTCTGGAACACAAAATACATCTGTAAAGAGGTGACAGTTCCCTAGATATTATAAAGGTTACCATGAATTTTGAATTTTTACT
Organism: Myotis davidii; assembly: GCF_000327345.1. NCBI lineage: Eukaryota > Metazoa > Chordata > Mammalia > Chiroptera > Vespertilionidae > Myotis > Myotis davidii. The sequence goes on from NW_006293951.1 coordinate 2,722,937, forward strand.
TAAAGTTGTGTGTCAGTGTTGTTTTTCTAATTCGACAGGGTTTTTTTTTCTTTTGCAAATTACTTTTAAAAAGGTAATTTACAGAGAGAGAGAGAGAGAGAGAGAGAGAGAGAGAGAGGACACACACTTGTGGACAACAGTGTGGTGATGGGGGGAAGTGTGTGTGAGTGTGTGTGTTTGTGCGCGCGCGCGTGTGTAAGAACATAGAGGGGATAAATGATGATGACAAAAATTAAATTAAAAAAAAAAGATGGTTTAGAAAAAAATGTATTTGCAAGGTACGGAGTACTTTATAAGCAAAAGAAAACACATTGATCTATTTGTTATTTAATAGCACTTATCACTGCTCAACATTATATCAAATGTTTCTTTTCCCCCCATTTTGTTTTCTATTCTAGAAGGTAAATTCCATGAGGATAGGGACTTTTATTTACAAGGACTCCCCAGGGCCCAGCCCAAAGTAGGTGTTCATCCCACCTTTGTTGAAAGAACAAACGGAAACAATAAAAAATGGCAGGGAATGAATGAAGACAAGGCTTAGCACCAAGAAGTGACCATGGGGCCGGGTCAGGGACATATATAAGGAGTGCGAGTTGGGGACAGTTCTGAAATAAGTCAAGCAGCAAGTGTGCTCTCCCGACTTGAGGAACCTGAGTCAGGAAGCTGTGTCCCAGGACTCATGAACTTTATCATGATACCACAGTTTCTCCAAGACAAGAGAGTGGAGCTCAAAGGGAAGACGTTTGGCAGCCCCAGAGATAATGAGGCACCCTACAGAGGTCATGACAATCTAGATGCTTTCTGGGGGAAACTAGAAAAGGGAGGCACACCTTTGAAAGACTAGCAGTTAAGTGAAAAAAAATTGTTACCATTTCTTTGCACTTCTCTATTTCCTTGCTCTCCAGGGTGGGTGGACGATAATGGCCCAGCGATACCGATACTAGATCTCTTCTTTGCCTGTCTATCACCCAGACTTTTACCCTCACTATGTAAACTTGGTAGTCACTGAAATCCCAACACTATTCCAATGAGCTCACGTGGAGTTTTCCTCTTGAAAACAGAAGTGGAGTCAGCAGTCCTGGCGTCTACTCTAACTGGTCAGTCCGTAGGCACCCAACTACATTCTCTCCATGTATCTCTACCTTCACTGTCTGTCACTGCAGAGCAGGGCTGCCTGTGCCCAGGCAGCACCAGGTTTTCATCTGCTAAAAGCTGGAAGAAATGCTGACTTCCATGCTTGCTTAAAAAAAAAACAAAAAAAAACTTTATAAACTAGTAATGCATGTTTATTGCAAAACAATTTTTTAAGAGAATAAGCAAAAAGATAATTCAGCTTACTCTGATAACCCCTATTCCATCTTGGGGTACTTGTTCCAGATGCTTTTCTGCACAGTCATATGCTATAAGCATATATATCACAACCATTTTAACAAAAGCATCCTCATTTATCTCATTTTTTCCTAAAAACTATAGCAATTTCAGATATACACGCTGTTGAACATATTTGTAAGTATATTTAAAATATGAAGTGCAACTAATTTTAACTGCTATGCTTACTCTGAGAAAATCTCTAATTTATTCTAGTTAACTCTTCCAAATATTTCCATTAAACAATAAAAATAACTAAATGACTATAAAAACCACCATGTAAAAATGATCAGCATTTTGATGCATTTCCTTAAAAGCTTTTCTTTAATACATATCAAGATTGGGATTTTTCTCAACATTGGGCTTTGTAAGAAATTTTATGAAATCCTTTCAAAGGAAGAGTCTGCTTCATTTTTTTTCTCAACCGTGACAGGGTATTTGGGGTTTAAAAGAAGATTTTAATTTAAAAAATTATGTTACTTAATTTAATTTATAAAGGTTGACTGATCAGGAACATAATTTCTGTAATGGAAAAATATCATTACATTTATTTCAAATTTCTTTACATAAACAAAACTCTCTGCCCAAAAAGATTTGCCATTTGATTCAAAGGAGACTTCTTTATTTTCAGTTGGTGTCGTTTTCTCCTGCAGGTTGAGCTATTCATTGTTCAGAGTCACTTCTTATAAGGCTTTGTAAGAAACAGCCTCCTAAATACTGTTCACTTTAGAGGATTTTCAACTGTAAGCTGAATGCTGCATGAAACTAAGAAATAATTGGGATACTATAATTATTTGGTTCTTTCATTTAAAATGGACCACACATCGGCCTTAGCCAGGTAGCTCGGTTGGTTAGAACATTGTCCTGATACACCAAGGTTGTGAGTTCAATCCCCAGTCAGACACATGTAAGTGGAACAACAAATCAATGTTTCTCTCTCTCTCAAATCAATAAATAACAATTTAAAAGAATAAATAGAAATTCCAAAATGGCAGTGGGTTTCAAGAAGGGTGTCCCCTGGGAACCCAGAGACACCCAGAAATTTGTCATAAAGAAGATGGGAACTCCAGACATATGCATCGACACCAGGCTCAACAAAGCTGCCTCGGCCAAAGGAATAAGGAATGCCCCATACTGTATCTGGATGCAGTTGTCCAGAACATGGAATGAGGATGGAGATTCACCAAACAAGCTCTATTTGTTGGTTACCTACGTACCTGTCACCACTTTAAAAAATTTACAAACAGTTACTGTGGAGAAGAACGAACTGCTGTTCGGTGAGTAAAGTTATAAAACTGCCCAAAGTATATGTACATATACTAGTGTACATCCTATATAGTAAAAGCCCAGTGACCGAATGGCAGAACCACCAGAACGACTGGTCAACCAGCCACTATGACGTGCACTGACCACCAGGGGCCAGACGCTCAACACAGGAGCTGCCCCCTGGTGGTCAGTGCGCTACCACAGTGGGAGCGCGGCTCCACTGATCGGGATGAGCTGCTGCTCATGCTGCCAAGC
>NW_006293951.1:2726092-2739112 GCF_000327345.1 Myotis davidii
CTAGTGTGTGTGTGTGTGTGTGTGTGTGTGTGTGTGTGTTTTGCAATGGAAATTGCACTGAAAAAAATCTATCAGAAGATCTGAAATGGCTTGTCTCATTAATATCAACATAGCTATGTCTATCTTAACACTCTCGGTCTCAGTTTTCTTACCCATACAGTGGGAGGATTTCAAATTTCTAAGACTTTATGATTTTAGTGTGTGTTTCCCCATGTAGTTTCTTCCATTCTTCCACTTGTTGACTCATAAGCTCCATTAAAAGTTTATTTAATTTTACCCATTAAAGTTTCCTCAAGTGCTTTAAGGTAGTCTACTATTGTTAGTTTGTTATTCTTTCAGAAAGTCAGTAATTAAAAGAAGTAATATTGCTAAGTTGAACTGAGACTGGGTTTGATAGCTTGATTTCAACTACAGCATCTATATGTCACATAAAAGGAAAATTAGAATTTGAGTTATTATGTAAATATTCAGTCCACATGATGATAAACATTTAGGTGTTTTGAGAAGTCACAAATAGCATCTGATATTGTCCTGCACTAGAGATTGGGACTTGTAGCCAATCTACCTAATACATATAGACACAAACCCAAACAGGCAGCCAAAATGGGGAGATAAAAATATAAGCCCCAAATGAAAGAACAAGAGACTTCTCCAGAAGAAGAGCTAAAGAAATGAAGATAAGAAATTTATCAGACATAGAGTTCAGCAGAATAATGGCAAGGATGCTCAACAGCATGAGAAATGATATAGTAACTATGAAGTATGACATAGCACTAACAAACAACACAGTGGATGGAATACACTGCAGATTAGGAGAAGCTGAGGAATGGACCAGTGAATCAGAAGACAGGATAGAAAAAAATCACTCAATCAGAGAACCAAAAAGAAAAAAACAATTAAAAACCAGGAGGACAGCTTAAGGGAGCTGTGGGACAATATGAAATGTAATAATATTCGTACAGTACAAATACCAGAAGGAGAAGAAAGTGAGAAAGGGATAGAGAATATGTTTGAAGAAATCATGGCAGAAAACTTCCCTAACCTGGTGAAGGAAAAAGTCATACAAGTTCAGAAGGCACAGAGAGTCCCAAGCAAGAAGAATCCAAACAGGCCCATGCCTAGACACATCATAATTAAAATGCCAAAAATTAAAGACCAAGAGAGAACCTTAAAGGCAGCAAGACAAAAGCAATTTTTTACCCATAAGGCTGTCAGCTGATGTCTCATAAGAAAATCTATAGGCCAGAGGGGAGTGGTATGAAGTACTCAAGGTAAGGAAAAACAAGTATCTGAAACCAAGAATACTATATCCAGCAAGGCTATCATTCAAAATAGATGGTGAAATAAAGAGCTTCCCAGACAAAAAATAAAAAAGGTTAAAGGAGTTTATCACCACCAAACCTGTCCTGCAAGAAATGCTAAAGGAACTACTGTAATGAGAAGAAGAAATATAGAGAGAAACTTAGGTGTAAAGAATTAAAATGGCAATAAATAAGTGCCTATCAGTAATAATCTTAAATGTAAATAAAGTAAATGTTCTAATCAAAAGACATGGGGTAGCTGAATGGATACAAAAGCATGACCCAATTATATGCTGTCGACAAGAGACCGACCTCAGAACAAAAGACTCACACAGGACGAGAGTGAAGAGATGGAAAATTTTTCCCATGCAAATGGAAACAAAAAGAAGCTGGAGTAGCAATACTCATATCTGACACAATAGACTTCAAAATGAGGCCATCACAAGAGACAATAAAGGTCACTACATAATACTAAAGGGATCAATCCAATGAGAGGATATAACCCTGGTAAACACATATGTATCCAATATAGGAGCATAATTTAAAATATATATATATAAAACTTTTAGAGGACTTTAAGGGAGAGATCAACAGCAATACAGTCATGAAAACATAAAAATCCTAGATGAAGCCATAGGCAGCAAAATCTCAGACATCTCTCATAGCAATATGTTTACAGATACATCTCTGAGGGCAAAGGAAACTAAGGAGAAAACGAAAAGCTTCTGCCCAGCAAAAGAAACCCAACAAAATTAAAAGAGAGCCTACCATATGTGAGAACATATTTGGCAATGAAACACCTGATAAAGGCTTAATACCCAAAATAGATAAGGAACTCATACAACTTAACAAAAGGAAGATAAACAATACAATTTAAAAATGGGCAAAGGACCTAAATAGACACTTCTCTAAAGCAGACATACAGATGGCCAAGAGACATATGAAAAAAAAATGCTCAGAGTCACTGATCATCAGAGAGATGTAAATTAAAATGACAATGAACTACCACCTCACACCTGTCAGAATGGCTACCATCAACAACTAGAACGTGCTGACAAGGATGTGAGAAAAGGGAACCCTAGTACACTGCTGGTGGGAATGCAGACTGGTGCAGACATTATGGAAAACAATATGGAGTTTCCTCAAAAAATTAAATATGGAACTGCATTTGACCCAGGGATCCCATTTTTAGGAATATATTCTTAAGAAACCCAAAACACCAATCAGAAAGAATTTATGCACCCCTATGTTTATAACAGCACAATTTGTAATAGCTCAGATCTGGAAAACAGCCCAGGTGTCCATCAGTAGATGACTGGATAAAAAAAAGCCGTGGTACATTTACACCATGGAATATTGGAACAGACTGTGGAATCTCCGAGGGAAGGGCGGGGGAGGGGGGAAGAGATCAAGCAAAGAACTTGTATGCATATAAGCATAACCCATGGACATAGAGAATAGGTGGTGAAAGCCTAGGGCAGGGGGTCGAGGTGGGTTAGAAAGGTCAATGGGGGAAAAAGGGGGTCTTACGGAATACTTTCAACAATGAAGATTTTTTTAAAAAGGCAGACCAAAAATAAATAAAATGGACAACAGAGTGTTCAACAAAACTAACGTAAGGAAACACACACACATTGCCTTCCCCTCCAAAACACACACAAAAAAAACCTAATTACCATAGGTAGAAGGAGGACTGGTGTTACTTCTGGTTAACTCATGTAAGACACTAGCAGCAGTTAGGATGTTAGGTTAAAGCAGTATGCCTGGGAGCAATATAGCCCACACTCATACCCAACATGACTCAGAGCAGTGATGGCGAACCTTTTGAGCTCGGCATGTCAGCATTTTGAAAAACCCTAACTGAACTCTGGTGCCCTGTCACATATAGAAATTTTTTGATATTTGCAACCATAGTAAAACAAAGACATTTTTGATATTTATTTTATATATTTAAAGGCCATTTAACACAGAAAAATCAACCAAAAAAATGAGTTCGCGTGTCACCTCTGACATGTCATAGGTTCGCCATCACTGACTTAGATGGTCACCAAGGAAACCCTGATGTAGTGCTAACCATGCAAGTACCATTTCACATCTACAAGAAGTTAAAGCATTCTCATTTCAATAGTGGCCATACGTTTTCTGAAATGAATCAGAGAAAAGACTAAAGATTCCTTACCAAAGAAAGAAGGTAAAAAAAAATTGTTCAATTTCTCAAGAGAAGGGAAATTCTCTACATAGTTCCATGCCATTCAATCAATTTAATTCTATTTAACATTTACCAAGAATGTTATGTCACTCGCGGATCATCAAAAGAGCCGTGAAGGTTATTCCTTGCACTTACGGGCCTCAGGGCCTAAGGGTGTGGTTCCTGGGCCAGTAGCATCCTGGTATGCTTTGTTAGAAGATTTTTAACTGCAAACTCAATGTTTTTAAGCTATTCAGATTTCTATTTACTCAGGGTGTGTGTTTTTTTAATTCACTTTGTCCCTCAAGCATATAAGGTTTATATATACGGTGTTGCTATATATATTTTCCCTGTTTTACAGGTTTGAGGTTTTTTATGGCAGGAAAGCATTCCAGTATACATTATTCCATTATTTTACAGGAGGAGAACCAAAAGTCTCTCGTGGAATCCTTTCTTAGAGCTTACTTAAAAATCAGGTTGGAAAAAAAATCAGGTTGGTTATTGAGAAGAACCAGTGAAACAAAAAAATGAGGGGCGGGGCGGGGGTGGTCCCCTCTGTGGTAAACTACATCAGGTTTATTGAGTACATAGAGAACACATCAGACAGTGCAGCTGAAATAGTTGTAATTCAAAATTTGATCCCCATAATATCTAAAGACAATCCAGTTTTTTTGCTTTATTTTTTAATAATGAGCAGAAGTTTTGATTGGGCACTCACAAAAGAAGATCTCTGATAAAATCATTAATTACCAGAGATGTGCCAATTAAAATCACAAAATACCACATGGCTAAAAGTTTTAAAAACCAACAGAAAGTACTAACAAGGAAGTGGGACAACTGGAATATTCACACACCAGAACCATTATGGAAGACTTTCAGGCAACGTCTCCTAAAACTGAACATATCTATACTCTGTGGCCCAATAATTCCACCAAAAGACATGTAAAATAATGTTCATAGCACCTTTCATCATAATAGTCAATGTCCATCAACAGAAAAATAGAAATCAAATACTATACACACACACACACACATTACTGCTACAGTGTATGATGGATAGTCCAAAGCTCTGACAATAGATGATCCTGAATTTAATTCCAGTTGTACTATTTACATTATAATACTAAATATGTAGCAATGAGTGTTTACCCTCATTGAGTCAGCTTTCTCCATCTGAAAAAGAGGGTCATATCACCTCTCTTACAATATTATCCTAAGGATTAGATATAATGTCCATATAACACAAAGCCCTGTGACTAACAGGTACTCAAAAATTCCTATTGAATTTAGGAAATATAACTTACACCACTTAGGATCAATGATCAACCCCTTTTATACATAAACTCTCCTCCTGTAAAATAAATCTGTAGTATTCCTGAGTTGCCAACTCAGGCATCAGTGAAATGAAACTATACAAGAACTGGGTCATGGCCTTTTCTTCTTCAGCTACTTTATGAACTCCATATGCAACTGCAGCTGTCAGCTCTCATGCCAGGAGATCAAATGAACTGGAAAGATTAAACAAATGGGCAGGAGAAATGCCAAAATGTGTGTAACTGCTGGATGGGAGTCCAATTGGTTCAGTTACAAAGTCAATCCTCAGAACACTATGTGCACTGTATACACGCTCTGGAGAGCAGCATATGCAGTGCGGGATGCCCGAAATACAAAAGCAAGAAAATGGGGGCGACAACAACAAAACACACTGCAGTTTTCAGCCTAAGTCTGTGTCTCCTTTAGTCTCATACATACATCTATTCATATTTATCATTAGAGAATAAAAGATATAGGTCCCGTAATAAATCTCACTTCGACTTCTTTTTAATGGTGACGGTAATGTAATATATTTAGAACCAGATCCTAAATTTTAAAGTTACAATGAAAATTAAGGGAAATGATTATTTCTAAGTGTAAGACATTTTCAATAAAATTTTACTTGTCTGACAAAGAAAAGTCAGGATATTAAGTTGTATTACCATCTAAACTAGCAAGGGGAGGAGAGAGGCAGGGCAAAGAAAAAAATAAATACCCTGACATCTTTTTTTTTTTTTTAACATATTTTTAATGATTTCAGAGAGGAAGGGAGAGGGAGAGATAGAAACATCAATGATGAGAGAGAATCACCGATTGGCTGCCTTCTGTATGACCCCCATTGGGGATTGAGCCCACAACCCAGGCACATGTCCTTGACTGGAATTAACCCAGGACCTTTCAGTCCACAGGCCCATGCTCTATCCACTGGGCCAAACCGGCCAGGGCGATACCCCGACATCTTGAAATCAGATTTTATGACCCAAATAACTGAAGAATGAGGCTCTGAATGTCCATATTTTGGTTTCCCTAGCGATTCCTCCCCCATGAAAATTGATCTTCATGCCTTTAGAAGCGGTAACTCAAAGTACTCTACCCTCGGTTCCATTCATTCCACCAGAAATTCATTCCACCTCAGCGCTCCACCAGGTGCTCTATAGGATGGGAATGAGGAACAAACAACAAGCTTTTCCTTTTTCCTGTGACCGAATTATTGGGAGAATCTCAGGCCATTTCTAACCTAGTGACAAAAGGAAAACTTGGGCCAAAGCCTTGTGAATTTCCTTTTCAGGCACCAGTGTTTGCAGAGCCCACGCTGGATTTACCTTGTATGCATGGGTATACTTTTCCATTCACATGAGGCTTTTGGCATAGAAGAACCTGCCTTGGTTAGGAAAGTCCTCTTACAATGTTCCTCAACGACCTATTTACAAAAATCCAGTTCCAGCTTGTGTCTATGAAGAAAGCAATGTAATTCACATTTTCAAAAGCTAGTATATAGGTATCTGCCACATAGAAGTAAAAGTTTAAAAAAAAAAATGAGGTAAGTTTAAACAAACATGGCACCCAACAGGTTTGCTTAAAATCCTAATTCAGCAGTTGTCCTTAAAATCCTAGGGTCAGGCTATTAACCTCTTAAACCAAGAATAAATTACAATGAATTTTTCCCCCCAAGGCGAGATAGGTTTTAAAAATGGTGATGTTGTTGGTATAGTGGTAAGCATAGTTGCCTTCCATAAAAATGGTGATGCGTCTTGGCAAGGCTGCCGGCCGCTGCAGCTACAGGGTCAGAGGAGCAGGTCCTGCCCTCCATTCCGGCCCCTACTCCAAGCCCTATTCCTCCAGCCTGAGCCCAGGCCATCCATAGCAAAGCTCTAGAACCTACTGGCAGTGTCCAGGAACCTACTGGCAATCTCCAGGAATATTTTAATAACCTATGTATGGAAGAGTCCCAGAAAATTAATCCTCTTATATTGCATAGACTCCAAGCAGTGGAGGAAGAAACTGAAAAGGGATTGGGAGGAATCACATTACACACTGCTGGTAGCAATCACTCAATGCCACTGGAAACAGTAACAGATGAAGATTTTTGGGTTCTTTCCAGAATTTTAGAGAAGAAGCCATATATTAATGGTTTGGATGTTAGCTTTCACCTTGTAAGGGATGTTGGTGCATACGATGCTGCAAAACTCTGTCAGAAACAATACAATCTCATTTATTTAACCTTTATGTTTAATAATATTGGGCCCAAAGAAGAACTGATTGCTAAAGCTCTACTAAGACTAAAACTCTGAAATGCCTAAAAATCATGGACACGAGATTGAAAATAAAGGTGGAAAGTTCTTTGCTGCATTGCTACAAATTGATTCATCCTTAGAGATTTAGATCTGGGTGACTGATCTGGGAATGCAAAGTGTGATAAGCACCAGGAACACAAACAATAGGGTGGTGAAGGCCTGGGGCGGGCAAGCTAGAAGGGATCAATGGGGGAGGGCAGGAAGGGTAACGGGTGTAATACATTCAACAATTAAGATTTAATTTAAAATAAAACAAAGTGTGATCAACACTGGCTATAGCCCTAACACAAAAGCAATCAGTTACAGGAATAAACCTAAACCGACCTACACTGTGTGGTAAAACAGGAAGAGCCCACAGTTCATCTAGGCCACATGTGGAAAGAAAATCACTGCCTTGTTGAACTACGGGAGTAAAGCATGAAAAACTGTGGTCTGAAACAGTTATGCACCGCCCCTGAACAAAAGCCTGCACTACCTTGATGTCAGCTGTAATAAAATAACTTGTGATGAGATGGGGACTTTGGCTGATGTACTGAAAAGGAACACTACCCTGGCAGCAAAGGATCTTTCTTTTAACAGAATAGAAAATGCAGGGGCAAAGAATCTCAGGTGAAAGTCTGGCTTCACACAACAGGAGTCTTAAAGTGTTGTCAATAGTCAGCAGCAACATAGAGGGGGAAGGACCTGTTGCACGTTCACAATCAATGAAAACAAATCCCACAGTCTCTAATACCTACATTAGGGGCAACAAATTTGATGAGACTACAGATGTGGCATATTCATATTTCATTCAAATGAGCTGTCTAAAGCTAGACAATACAAATGTGGAGCCATTTGTGGGCGATGGACATAGGTATCGTGCAGAAGTCTACAATGGCCGTAAAAAGACCAGAAGGTCAACAGCCATGAAAAACAAGCTCTAAAAAATGTTCACACATTTGTCCTCTTACCTTCACAAAGAATAATATTTTATTGCCTATTAAATTTCTTTCATAAATTAGAACAAGTTGCTTTTTACAAATATGTAAAAGATATGAATATATTAAACTTTATATAACTATCCATTTAAAAAAATAAAGAAAATAGTGGTGTTCTCACAGTTATTTATAATCTAAAATCTTGAAAATTTTAAATGTCTAACAATAGAGGACATGCTAACTAAAATAAAGTACTACTTTGAAAATCACAGATCTATTAAATGTTTAGAAAAATAAAATAATTTAATGTTTTGTGGGAGAAGGAAAGCATGATTTAAAAAAAAAATCCATGTACAATATAACCACAACTTTCAAAACAAACAGATACAAAGATAAAACACATCAAAACATCACCAATAGTCATACTGGATGTTTAGTTTCTTTCTCTTTACTGCCCAACAAAAATTTGTTTAAAAATGTTTTTCTGAACAAAGACATTCACCTAACATGGTTTTTCAGGATGTATAAAAGACCACAAGGACATTAAAGGCATAATGACCAAAAGACCTAGTAAAGTCAACTAGACTTCATATTTTAATTTCAAGAAATCCTCACTTGTGTATTACCAATGTACCTTGCTAATGCTTTAGAAGTAGAGGGGATTTCATTCCCAAATAGTTGGCAATTGAGAGAATTAACAAGTTCTAAAAAACTGGCTGAAGTAGAGCTCTTGTATATCAGCCACAGAAACAAGAAATAGAAATAACAAATAGGAGGAGAGAAGCTGTAATAAAAAGTCTCACATAAGAAAGGTTAACAGTAACTGCACTTAAAGCACAGCTCACTCTCTCTGTCAGGGAACAATGCTGTGCAAGGAATCCACGGGGAGTGTACATGAACCATAAAACTAAGAAAAAGAACAGCTTTGGGCTAAAATCACAACATAAAACCACTCAAAACAAGAGCCATAGTAATTTTTCAATAATGATACAAATGACCTATCATTTAGTAATAAACAAAAAGGCAAATACCAGTTCCTTCACCCGCTCATCTTATATTTTGTAGACTCAAAAGTTTCAAATGGTAACCGGAGAGATTGCAGAAGCAAAAATTGCAAATAACAATACTCACAGCCCCCCATAGAAGATTCCTTTTAAACATCCAGCAGCGCCTTTTACTCTTCTGATTAATCATTATTTCCTGCTTGCAGAGGAATTATCTGGATATGTAACTTGTGAGTAAAATCTATAGGCATTCTGCATCAGACACCCACACGACTTCTGTTAGACGAGGTAAAGAACTAACTAATGGGAAGTGCACAGCTAGGTTTCATAACTTTATTTCTAGCAGTGATGGAGCCTCAAGGAACTACGCAAGCAATGCATTTCAAAATCCCTGAAGGTATTTCAAAACGTAGCGAGAAAGCGCTGGAATACTGCGGTGGAATGGGAAGCATGGTGCCAACTACAGGTGACTTCGTGGTAGTTACAGCCTTCAGATGTATAACAAACTATCCTTCAAAATTTCAGTGTTAAAGGATCTTTTATTTTTTAAAAATATATATTTTTATTGATTTCAGAGAGTAAGGGAGAGGAATAGAGAGATAAAACATCAACAATGAGAGAGAATCACTGATCTGCTGCCTCATGTATGCCCCGCACTGGGGAGTGAGCCTGCAACCCGGTGATGTGCCCAGACCAGTAATGGAACTGTGACCTCTTGGTTCATAGGTCTACACTCAACCACTGAGCCACACCAGGTAGACTATTAAAGGATCTTGGCATTTTTTTTTCATGGTGATTAGTCAATAGAATAATGTAACTGTGTTTAGCTTTCCATCTCTCCCAAAGCAAGCAGGTTTCTGTCTCCTTCCCAGGTCACCTAGCCATCCCAAAAAACTTCATACAAACATATCAGGATTTTAAAGAAGGCACCAGTGAGCAAATTTCTCATCATTGCCATGTTTACTAGTTAAAGTAAAGGTTTTAGTTAATATATCATATTATATAGACTTCTCAAAACACCTAAATGTTTATCATCATGTGAACTGAATATTTACATAATAATTCAAATTCTAATTTTCCTTTTATGTGACATATAGATGCTGTTGTCAAAATCAAGCTATCATACCCAGTCTCAGTTCAACTTAGCAAGATTACTTCTTTTAATTACTGAGTTTCTGAAAGAATAACAAACTAACAATAGTAGACTACCTTAAAGCACTTGAGGAAACTTTAAGGGGTAAAATTAAATAAACTTTTAATGGAGCTTATGAGTCAACAAGTGGAAGAATGGAAGAAACTACATGGGGAAACACACACTAAAATCATAAAGTCTTAGAAATTTGAAATCCTCCCACTGTATGGGTAAGAAAACTGAGACCGAGAGTGTTAAGATAGACATAGCTATGTTGATATTAATGAGACAAGCCATTTCAGATCTTCTGATAGATTTTTTTCAGTGCAATTTCCATTGCAAAACACACACACACACACACACACACACACACACACACTAGAGGCCCAGTGGCTTGGCAGCATGAGCAGCAGCTCATCCCGATCAGTGGAGCCGCGCTCCCACTGTGGTAGCGCACTGACCACCAGGGGGCAGCTCCTGTGTTGAGCGTCTGGCCCCTGGTGGTCAGTGCACGTCATAGTGGCTGGTTGACCAGTCGTTCTGGTGGTTCTGCCATTCGGTCACTGGGCTTTTACTATATAGGATGTATACTAGTATATGTACATATACTTTGGGCAGTTTTATAACTTTACTCACCGAACAGCAGTTCGTTCTTCTCCACAGTAACTGTTTGTACATTTTTTAAAGTGGTGACAGGTACGTAGGTAACCAACAAATAGAGCTTGTTTGGTGAATCTCCATCCTCATTCCATGTTCTGGACAACTGCATCCAGATACAGTATGGGGCATTCCTTATTCCTTTGGCCGAGGCAGCTTTGTTGAGCCTGGTGTCGATGCATATGTCTGGAGCTCCCATCTTCTTTATGACAAATTTCTGGATGTCTCTGAGTGCCCAAGGGGCACGCTTCTTGAAACCCACTCCATGGATACACTTGTGAATGTTGGTGGTGCATTCTCTGGTCACTACCTAGTTGATGGCAGAGAACGGCCCTTCTACCCTTCTTTGTGGGAGCCATTATGCCAGGCCCAAGTTGGAAAGAAAGGGCATTATATTTCTAAATTAGCTCTTTCTTAAATATGCTGTCATCCAGCTTATATTCATGAGAGTGAGTAACCGCCTTGAGTAATAATCGCTTGCTCTAAATGAAAGTTATCAGAAGCTTTCAAAGCCAATCTTTATGAAGTAAAACATACAGTAAGGAAACATAGCATGTTCCCATAACTGAGCGCTAATGCTTTCCAAACTTCCTTAATCCAAGCACCATCCCTAGCCAGGTCTGCAGAGGGCTGGGGTGTCAGACTCGACAGTCAGAGCGGGTTTTGCACCGGAAGTGTTGGTGTGTGTGCTCAGGCATGAGTGATGAAGTCAAATGAGGATGTCAGCACTTTTGGTTCCCTCTCTCCAGCTCGGAGGGTGCAGCAGGAAACTTCAAACTGACCACATGCCAGTGAACTATTTGCCGAAACTAAAACTGCCCCACTCTGCTACAGTGCACCAAGGCTGGCAGGGTCTTCATGTGGTTCTTGACCTCTTTTTTCTGTGTTGTAGCAGTTTAGTGGGCAAAGAAAATGCATATGGAATAGTTTCTGATTATCTGACACTGTACATTGTAGATTTTCATATATCTTCATAAGTAACTAAATCTTTTCACTGTTCATTCGGATATTATGTGACTATAGCTGTAGAAACTTTTTTTTTTAATTTATTTTTTTAGTTTGCTGCTTACATTTTGGTTTGCTAGATTTTATAAAAACAGGTTTATTCTTCTTGGCTTTAAATCAAGTGACTTTGATCAGTCATACCCAGCTGTTTAGTTTAAATTTGAGAATGGCTTTAGGAATCATGATATCAACCCATGTGTTATAAAGATAAGTAACCCTTCCCCCCCCCCCAAAAAAAATTATGTGGCTAAAAAGAAATCTTCATAAAGACAAAGTAAACAAAGCTATTTATCTTCTCCCAACACCACTATCATTTTATTCCATATCTCAGTAAAATTAATATTGTTATTATAATTATAGCTGTATACTGCACTTATTATATGCCCTTCTCAGAACAACCCTAACAAAGTGGTATTATTTGCTCCATTTATATAGATGGTGAAATTGAGAACTAAAGTTAAATAACTTTGCCAGAGAAGTAGACAGCAGAACTACAATACAAACCCTGGACTGTTTAACTGCAAAACCAGTTCTCTAAAATGGAAAATGTCAGCTTATTCTCCCAAAGTTTTCTCAAAAATATTAAACTGGGATGCAAAAATAAAAACGTTTACCCTATATCTGAGTTTTCTTGCTTTTATCTCCAAATTCAAAACCCAAAACTGGTAAACTTCCTCTTTTTACATCATATGACTCTTTTCATAACTAAATTCCTCAAAACTTTGTAATTAATCTACTTGTAAGCAAATAGTTTTACATAAAACCTAAAATAGTAGGATCATTTTAGAATAGCTTAGAGTTCACCCGAGCAATAATCAGTTTTATTTTAATTCGTTTATTGGTTATGAGAAGAAGAGTAAATGTGTCACTTCCTCAAGGTCACTTTGAGCCAAAAATAGAATTCTGGTGTAAGGTCTGGTTGCTAAACCACGCTTCCTCTGCAATGGTAAGCTGCCATTGGTAAGCTGGTCACTAAGAAACAGAAAAGAAGAAGAAAACGTATGGGATATTCCTACTGCTATCTTTCTCATACTTGTCCATCCCCTCTATTTTGTCCATTTCCCATACTGAAGAACAGGGGTCCTCAAACTACGGCCCGCGGGGCCACATGCAAATATAAATATTGTATTTGTTCCCGTTTTGTTTTTTTACTTCAAAATAAGATATGTGCAGTGTGCATAGGAATTTGTTCATAGTTTTTTTTTTAA
>NW_006293951.1:2739661-2743609 GCF_000327345.1 Myotis davidii
CCTGGATGTGCCCCAACCAGGGATTGAACCTGCAATCTAGTTATGTGTCCTGATGGGGAATCGAACAAAAGATGTTTTGGTGAACAGGGCAAGGCTCCAACCAACTGAGCCACCCAACCAGGCCTCTTTTATTTAAATTTTCTTGATACATGTTATTGTCTTTTGATTTATAGATTTAAGGCAGTTCACTAAGACATGTATAGGTACCTGCACATATAGCATTTGGCATATGTCTAAAGCAGTACTACTAACTTTTAAAATATTTTTTTTCACTTTTATTACATATACTAGAGGCCGAGTGTACGAAATTCATGCACGGAGTTGGTGTCCCTCAGCCGGCCAGCACCCTCTTTAATCTGGGACTGCTGGCTCCTAATCGCTCCCCTGCCAGGCTGATTGACACCTAACTGCACCTCTGCTTCCTGATCATCCACAACTGCCCTCCCCTGCCGTCCTGATTGCACACAACTGCCCTCCTCTGGCAGCCTGATCGCACACAACTGCCTTCCCTGGTGGCCTGATTGCCCACAACTGCCCTCCCCTGGAGGCCTGACCGCCCACAACTGCCTTCCCCTGCCGCAACCCGCCTCCTCCGCCAGGACCGGCCTCCATCCCAGGCGATGGAGACACCAGGACCGGCCTCCACACCGTGCAGAACTGCAGGACCCCCAGGCCTCCCCATGCTGAGCAGCCACTGGGCCCTGCCTCTGCTGTGTGTGTGGCCATCTCGTGGCAGCCATCTTGTGTCGTCGCGTGAGAGTGTTGCACAAGGGCATGACGCCACCTAGGCTTTTATTACATAGGATGCACACACAAAAAAGATGTCATAGGTCATTTCTTGGGTCTACTTACATTCAGTCCTTGCTCTTGAGCAGCCTTCTTTGCTCTTACCAGCTCGACAAGTTCCCTATCGCTTCAGGCGGGCCTTCTTTGTCCTTGCCAGTCTGCATAGAAATTGCAGAAGTACTTGCAGTTGTACTTACTGGTTGGTATGTTTCCAAAGCTTGTTCCAAAAGCTCTTGTTCTGTTGTCCAAGGGTGAAATCTGTGCACGTACCTTCAAATCATTGTGAAAGTGTTGCACTGTCTGCTTGAGGCACTGGAGACTCCGTTCTTTCAAAAACTTATCAAAAATCTTTTTATGCCATTTCCTCAACAAGGGTCAAGTGTTTGAAGACTCTTTGCTTTTTGTATAACATCTTCGGTGGTTCTATTGATTCCAGAAGAAGAATGCATGTTCATGTAATTAGCAATAACTTCTCATCTTGAATTTTTGGCAGCAGGAAAGAGATTCACAGACATAATTAGTAACTGCTGATCATATTCTGACCAATTTTGACTGCAATTTCCACCTCCACCAGTTGATTTCTTAGATGCTTATCACATGAGCCTCAGCTTCCTCTTTCTCGTTTCTAATTTGCTCATTTGTTTCTTCTGTTTTTCCAGAGCAGCCTTTTCTATTTTGAGAATGATGTGTTTCATTCAAACAAACACTGTAAACGTGCTAATTCAAGGTGCTCACAAAGTTTTCCCACTTCTATCATTTTTAACCTGCACTTCCTCGTTTTCACAAAAGTGATTGCAGGTCTTGCATGAGCTTTGAAATTTTTGCCTTTCCTTTTTAATGGCTTTTACCTGGCTATTTTGTCCTTCTTTGCCCATAATGCTTGTTGTCTACCTTCTTCTTCTTCTTCTTTCTCTTTAGCTAATGGAGCAGCTCTAATTCACTTGTCTTTGTTTTTCTTTAGCTTCTTGCTCCTTCTGTTTTGCTTCTGCTTTCTTTTCTGCTTTCTTTCCACATGAAAGTTCTTAGTTTATTAATCCTCTCATGAAAAATCTGTACAATCACCAGGGATGAAGTCAGTGAAGAATCATTAATACTTCTGTTATCCAATCCCAGCTCACTTTTGCCAGCACCAACATTGGCCTTTGTAGTCCCCCTGACTTTCTTCATCCTGTTCTCGCATTCCTTTCTTTGTTTCCTTGGGGTCTTCTTCTCATACAGGCCATGTCTTCCAAGTCTATGTTTGGGTTCATTTTTCTTTGCTTAATCCAAGGAAAATAAGTCATGCCAAAGCCATTTGTCTTGCCACCCCCAAAATGGGTTCTGAATCCAAACACAAAGATGATATCTGATGTTACCTTATACATTTTGGCTAGTTTTTCTCAACTTTCTCGGGTACTGTTGCCTTCTGAGGGTGAAGGACATCAATGACCGCTGGTTTCCGCTGAAGTAGTCTGTTGGTCATGGACTTCCTGGTCCGGGTCGTTACTGTGTCCTTCATGATGGCAGCCGCTACTTCTTCCTTGGCCTCCCCCTCTTCCTTAATTTTTTAAATTCTTGGATCAAAGCTATATGCATTGTCAATGAATGTCCTTACTCTGTTTGTTTCTTCTTTTTTTCATTGTGGCCTTGCTGCTCTGTTCTGTTTTTCAACCCATATCCTCTCATCACAACGTTTTCCTTTTTCTTTTTCTTCTTCATCTAAATGGGAATGTTCTAAGAATGAAAATTGTATCAGAAAGAATAAAATGTATCTACATCTTCAAATCAGGAATTCATATCACCAAGTCTCGGACATTTTTAAAATTTGACCTTTTGGAATTCCTTTAAAACACTGGGAAAATACTTTGAAGAAACTGCATTTTGCTTCTCTTTAAGAAGCAACTAAGTTATCAAAAGTACTTTGATTGATTTTGGTGTAACTTTGTATCTTACATGGCCAAGGCGAAGTACTGCCTAATGATCTTGGTTCTTCAGTGGTGGGATCAAGTGTTTTTTGGACAGGAAATTCTTCTCATTGCAATTCTTCACCTTCTGATTGCTCTGATAAATCTTTCTTATCCTCCAGTTCCTGAAAAGAGGCCGAAGAATTTCTGTTTCTCCTCTTAACAAAAGCTTCAAACCATCTTCTCAAAGGTTCAACTTGATAGTGTTGAGGTTGTGACTGAAAGAATTGAGAGTTGGCCTTGGCTGGGTGCTCAGTTGGTCAGAGTGTCATCCTAGAATGCCAAAGTTGCAGGTTCGATCCCAGGTCAGAGTACATCCAACAATGAACCAATGAATGCATAAGTAAGTGGAACAACAGATTGATGTTTCTCCCTCTCTTTCTCTCTATAAAAAAATCAACTAAAGAAAGAAAGAGTTGAGGGGCTTCAATGCATTGCATGGAATAAATTAGAGGCCAGCACATGAGTGACGGTGGTGCCCTGGGTGTCCACATCACTAGGCGGCAGCAGCATGATAGTGCCAGGGCCAGCCCCAGGGGCACAGCAGTTCACATCCAGGCTGAGGGTGCTCAGCGTCCCCCCAGGCTCTAGCAGTACTGCCTGCCTACTGACCCTTCTGTAGTGGTGGAAACACTCTATATTTGTGCTATATAATAAGATAGCCACACGACCGCTTGTGTGACCAAGGAACAAAAAATAATTTTATTTTACTTAAATTTAGAAACAACCTGTGGCTAGTGGACAGCACAGCTCTAAAGTCTGGGTATATATTTTATTCTTAAAACTTTTTATTTTAAAATAGAGCCACAGGCAGTTGCAAAAATAGTACAGAGAAGTCCAGTTTCACCTGTTTTTTTTTTTCATAGTATACTAGAAGCCCAATGCATGAAAATTCATGCACTGGAGAGGGGGGATGTCCCTCAGCCCAGCCTGCCCCTCTCACAGTCCAGGAGCCCTCAGGGGTGGGAGGCAACCCGGCGATCAGGGGAAGGTGACACCCGCATCACACCTATGCCACTGCCACTGCTGGCAGCACAAGCCTTGGCCGGCCCTGGTTATCTGAGCCTCGGGCGGCCCTAGGTGGTTGGGCAGCTGAAATATGAGGCTTGCCTGCACCTCGGGCCGGCCCCAGGCAGGTGGACAGCCAACATCTGAGGCTTGCCTATGCCTTGGGCAGGCCCTGGGCAGCTGGGGGGGTGAGGGCGGGTCCAGCCGCACT
>NW_006293951.1:2743690-2751824 GCF_000327345.1 Myotis davidii
TCCGGCGGGGCCAAGGGGACTGGGCACTGCCATCTTTGTGATGAAGTGACAGTCAATTTGCATATTCCCTTTTTATCATATAGGATAACTATAGTGCGATATCAAAACCAGGAAATTGACATAGGTACAATGTATATTTAGGTTTATGTCATTTTTTCACCTGTATAGAGTTGTGTCGCCCTGGCCAGTTTTGCTCAGTGGATAGAGCATCAGCCCAGGGACTGAAGGGTCATGGGTTCAATTCCAGTCAAGGGCACATGCCTGGGTTGTGGGCTTGATCCCCAGTAGGGGGCGGGTAGGAGGCAGCCAATCAATGATTCTCTCTCATCATTGATGTTTCTATCTCCCTCTCCCTTCCTCTCTGAAATCAATCAAAATATATTAGAGTTGTGTAACCACCACCTCAATCAAGATACTCAACAATCTCATCACCAAAAAGAACTTCCTTGTGCTATCCCTTTACAGTCATCCCCAGCACTCTTATCCCCACCATGCCCAGCCTCTGGCAGCCACTCATCTACTCTCTATTTCTATCATGTTGTCATCTACAGACACTGTGTAAGTGGAAGCACACAGTATGTGACTTTCTGAGGCTGGCCTTTTTTACCAGGCATAATGCCCTTGAGATCAATTAAACTTGGCATGCATCAATAACGTGGTTCCTTTTTATCGCTGTGTCAAATTCCATAGTGTGATTTACTACGGCTGGTTTTAGCCATTATGTTAATGAACATTAGGTTGTTTGAAGTTTTAGAATTTTATAAATGAAACTGCTATGATCATTCTCGCACAGATTTTAGTGCAGATTTCATTTCTCTGGGATAAAGGCTTAGACATGTGACTGATAGATTGTGTGATGAGTGGACGTCCACCTGTGGTTTTGTTTTTTGTTTTTTATATATTTTTGTATTGATTTCAGAGAGGAAAGGAGAGGCACAGATAGAAACATCAATGATGAGAAAGAATCATTGATCGACTGCCTCCTGGACACCCTCTACTGGGGATCGAGCCGGTGACCCAGGCATATGCCCTAACTGGGAATTGAACCGTGAGCTCCTGGTTCATAGGTTGACTATGTATATATCTTCATTTACTTAGATCTTTAATTACTTTCATCATTACTTTGTAGTTTTCATGGGTATATGTCAAAAGCAACCTAAATAATAAATGCTACTGAAATAAAAAGTGATAGTCCAAATAAGTTTTGAAAATAAAAATTATCTTAATTAACTAAAGTTAAAAATCAAAAGTAACATAAATCCAAATATGTCCATTTGGGGCAAATAAGCAGATTTTTCAGAAAGACGGGGTTTATACAATTTACAAATAAATGAAAGGGCACCACAGAGAATTTTGCAATTAAAACAGTAAACAGAGCAGATTGGAAGCAGAAGGAAGGATAGAATAAGTATCTTCCAGTTATATGCAGCACTGTTTTCATTCCCTTTTTTAATTATTATGTTTATTCTATGTATCAAACCTGTTCATTACATGTGCAGTTATAGTGCAAGATTAGGGCTCTAAATTATATAACTGCAATTACATAACTTTATAAATGATATATTTAAATAGTGGTAAGAAATAATGCTTTATGAATTTTGCTGCTAAGCTATTTACAGAAGGAAGGTCAAGTAGAAAAATAATTCTGTTGAATAATAAATGTATTAATATTAACTATTTAGACAATTTACTGAAGCTATGGGGAAAGTGGGATATGAGAAAAATCAAAGGGATTAAAATTATTTAGCCCAGAAATGGGAATTCTATGAAAATAGCTAAGAGATAATCAGAAAGTTATATATCTATCCAAGGGAAATAAAGGACAATTTTTTAACATATCCAAGAATACATTTGTAACAATTGGAGCTCAAAATAATGATAATGCAGTAAGTAGGTTGTACAAACTTTGAAATAAGGAAGGTCCTATTGATGAGTGAAATACAGTTGTGAAGGCCTGAGACGACCAAAATAACTCACAGAGCCCCCTCCCCCGCCGCCCACCAACATTCTACAAGTGTGCAATCCAAGCCTTCAGAAAACATGTCCAGTTTTCAAATCTGACTGAGAAAGAAGAATATGAATACTGGACACTGAAGAGCAAATAATAGTGACCATTTTCTGTTCATCTCTACGTTTCCTAGATGCTTTACTGGCTCACACAATAATTGCTTGATGATGAGCACGCACTGAGGATATCCCTAAACAAATGGAATTATAATTTGTGGAGAGACAACAGAAGATAATTTCTGAAAACTGAGAGTGTGGACATCATTTTCTGAACTATTGGTAACGATATCATGCCAAGGAAGTTTGACAGTGGATAGAGAGAATTAAGAAGAAGCTGGGAGGACTCCTCATACAAAATCAGACATGTGTATCTTAATCATTTCATCCCCACACCCATAATCTCACTGCTAAATATGTCTCACCACCAGACGGGGTAGGGTATGAGTAGAATAAAGAAGAAAAACGTAAGTAGAAGAACCAATGAGAGAGAGACAGAAAAGGAGGAAGTATGTTATTAGTAACACTTAACGACTATTCAGATGTGAGAGAGTAAAACTAAAAGCAAGTAAGCAAAACTAGTGTTGCCCCCAAAACATTTTTACAATCAAATTAAAGAAAACTATTCAAATTACCTCAATAGTGAAGAACTTATCGGTGCCGCATGATAATGTATACTAGTAACCAAACTCAAAAGCATGAAACCAAAGCTAAAAACAGGAACCAAAGTTAAAGGTCAAAGATTGAATATCTGTCAGATTCTATGAATCTTAAAGCTACAGGATATATTTAAATGCCATTAAATCCCTATTGTAATACAGCATTAATTTGATTTTTTTTTTAAAAGAGCATAAAACTAGATAGGGAAACATTTACTAATATAAGTGCTTAACAAATTCAGGAAGCCATTTACTAGCCTGTATGACCTAACCTAATAGACCATTCGGGTGAGTAAACAACAGTAGAAGCCAACTCCTGCTGCCACCTGTTTTGTCCTCTCGTGCTAATGTAGAGACAGCTGCACACAGAAGCTCCAAATGACATTAGGACTGTAGGATTATGTCAGTTCAATTCTTTCATCCCACTGCCTTTACCACAATCATTTCTACAATGTATACAGAGCCCGCCTTTCGTTGTCCACAACTCTTAAACAGCATTTAGTCCGTATTTTAAGAAATGGAGTCTGTGGAAGGGGACTATTTCTCTGCATTCAGTAACATACAGTATGAGGCAACCTTTACTAAAAATAAACAGTTCATTGTTGAGACCAAATAAGATACATAATGCATTCAGATGTCCCCGTCACATAGAAATCTTGACACAACCAAAGCTGAAGAGTGTGATGAGGAATTTAAAAATGTAATTCTACCAAAAAAAAAGAGAAAAAATGACTTCTGTCCACCAGTGAAATATAACATTTAAAATGTCCAGATATTGAGAGGTTCTGTCTATACAAATGTTTTCTTTTAAACCTCCCTCTAGAGTTTGACCCTTTCTTCAAGTGATGAACAAATTACTTTTCAACTCCTAACTTTAGCCAAGAGTGCCTTTTCAGTATTTAAAACACACACACACAAGAACACAAAGAAAAAAAACCTTAACAGATTACAGAGGGTGAATGACAGCCACAAATCCTGTCACTGCTCCCATGAGGTGAGGTCTACTTCTCCACCTCCTAGAATCTGGGCAGGGTCTATGACGGTTTGTCCAACAGCAAAGGGCAGAAATGACATTGCGCCAGTTCTAGGCTAACACTTGAAGGGGCCTGGCAACTTCTGCTTCCTCCACTTTGGAATCCAGATGCCATGCTGTGAGAAGGTTCAAGCAGCCTACATGAAGGAGAATCAAGGTCCCAGCTGACGACTTCGGCTAAAATCCCAGCTGACATCGGCAAGCACCAACTTGCCAGCTGTCTAAGTGAGCTATCTTGGAAATAAATCCTACAGTCCTAATCGAGCTCTCCCAGCTGACAACACACAGGCCAGAGAAGAGCCATCCTTATCAAACCCTGGCCAAATCTCAAAATTGTGAGCAAGATAAACGTTTTCTTAAGCCTATAATTTGGGGGTTGTTTTGTTATGCAGCAATACATTACTGAAACAAAATTTGGTACCAGAATTGGGGTTCCACTGTCACAAAAACCTAAAATATGTACTGGCTTTGGATCCCAGGGGTGGGAAGAAGATGGAGGTGACTGTTAATAAAGATTTGAAAAAGTGAAGAAATGTTATTGGTGGCTGAAGAAAGGGAACCTATATTATGTACAGCAGAATAATTAGCACACCCACTGCGTGCAGTAATGTGGAAGGTTGAAAGTTATCCAGTTCATGGATCTAAGGAGAATTCCAGGAAAAATGTTGAAAGTACCAACTGGCTTTTCTTAGCTGCCTGTGATAAAATACAGGAGTAGTGGGATGAACAAAAAAGAAACCGTTCGGTTCCCTTCCAAGCAGAATTTAGAGGAAATAAACATAAAGGAGTTGAACTTGATAGGTTCCCAAATAGAACTATTCCTCATTTCAGTATCTTAGCAAATGACGCACAAAATAAGAAATAGCTCAGGGCAAAGATCAAATCCTGTGTCCTCACGGATGTGGTTGCACAGCCCTTTGTTGAGCCTCATAAAGATTTTCAGTGGTTCCTCATAGACTCTCTCCATTTAGACCAGTGGTTCTAAAACTTCGTGTGTGTCAGACACAGCTCCAGGGTTTGCTGAAACCCAGATTCCTGGGCTGGATCCTCACAGTTTGATTCAGCAAATCTAAAATGGGTCTGACCTCTGCAGTCAATTTCAATTCCCAGGTGATGCTAATGCTGATGGCACAGGGACCACACTTTGCAAACCAGAGGTAGACCAACAGGCTTGAAAGAATTTTAAGGGTGCATCTTAAGGACTATCTCTACCAGACACTAGAGCTTCTAAGAATCTTCAAGGCATTTTCACACAACATTGACTTAAAGGTAGTCCAAGGGAGAGAGAGAGTTCTGTCTCAAAGAGATTTGTGGAAATGGTTTTTCTCTAATGCTGTGAACCCCAAAGAGGTACCTGGGAAAACCCACAAAGACTTTGAGAAATGTATCCATGGAAGCATTATCAGCCTGGACTGAAAAGACAGAAACAGTTCAAAATAAAAAATACCAGTGCCTTATGCAGATACAGAGAGGCTGCAAACACAAACCATTTCTTGTGGAAAAGTAAGAAGAGTCAGAAAATACAGCCCAGAGCCTAGAGGGTGGAGAGAAGAGCCATACAAACTGGCCCCTAAACAAGGAACCACAGACATATACCTAGCTGGGTTTTAGAGCTGCCTATGGGTGCCTCCCACGCACCTCCAGCTTCTGCCCTTTTTAAAAATTCACATACCATACAATTCACCCCAAGTTTGCAATTCAAAGATTTTTAGTAAATTCAGATACATACAATCAGTCACTTTTAGAACATTTTATCACCTCCAAAAGAAACCTGTACACTTTAGTTATTAAGCTCTCCCTCACACAACCCTCAGAAATCACTAATCTACTTTCTGTCTCTATTGATTTGCCTATTCTAGGTATAAATGGAGTCATACAAGATGTGACAGTCTGTGGCTGGCTTCTTTCACTTATTGTATTTTAAAGGTTCATCCATACTGTAATATGTATTAGTACCTCATTCCATTGTATGGATATCCTAAATGTTATTTATCCGTTCTTCGGTTGATGGATATTTGAGCTGTTTCCACCTTGTGGCTCTTACAATGTCACCACGAACATTCACGTACAAGTTTTGTATGGATACATGATTTCCTTTCTCTTGGGTTTATGCTTAGGTATGAAATTGCTGGGTACTATGACAACTCTCATGTTTTAACATTTTGTGAAACTGCCAGACTGTTTCTAAAGTGACTGCATCTTTTTTTAAAAAATAAAAATGTTTTTATTGATTTTTAGAGAGAGAGAAACTGTTTCTAAAGTGACTGCATCTTTTTGTTTTTTAAATAAAAATGTTTTTATTGACTTTTAGAGAGAGGGGAAGGGAGAGGGAGAGAGAAACAGCAATGTGATCAAAGTGAGGGAGAAACATTGACCTGCTGCCTCCTGCATGTCCTCTACTGGGGATCAAGCCTACAGCCTGGGCATGCACCCTGACAGGAATCGAACAGGCAACCCCGTAGTGTAGTTTGTCCCTTTAGTTCCCAGTTTGTCGCTTTAGTTTCCAGGTGTTCAGTTGAGATTAGCTGTACTGAAAGAGCCTCATCAGCTCTTTGACCTGATTTAGACTAATCCTGAACTAAGCTGATGTAGTAATGAGGTGAGATTGTGAAGGTCTTGTGTGGGGGTCAGCACAGTTTACATGTGTGAGGGGCCAGAGAGCACACACCCTGGCCAACCGTTATTTTGGTGACCACCTCCAAAGAACTACACTTCTGAGTATTCATGTCTTTGCATAGTCCCTTCTCACACCAACTCTGGGTTGGGCCTATTACTGCTTAGACCATTAAAATATGGCAGAAATGATGCAGTGCCAACTCTGGGCTTAGCCCTTAATTGGTCGGGCAGCATCCACCTCTTCCTTTGTGGAATCCAGACACCACAAGGCAACCCAAGCAGCTGCTGAGTCCTGCTGAGCTCTTCCCCAAGCCTCAGAGGACAACAGCCATTCCAGCATCCAGCCAACATCACATGAAACAGAACTTCCTGGTCAACCCGCCAAATCCCGAGGTTATAAATTGCTGGTTTAAGCTATTACACTTGGGAATGGTTTATTAAACTGCAAAAAAAAAAAAAAAAAAAAAAGCGAGAACACAGGCCCCTTTTGGTATAGTTTGAACTTCAATTCTCTCTAGTCATGATAAATTAGTTATTTATGAAGCAATATAATGTGAAATAAACATTTTTTTTTCCTGCCAAACATTTAATGCATTATATCTAGGACCAATTTAACAATCATTTAAGCAAATGAAATATACTTTCTAAATCTCAGGAGACTTTTCTTAGAGTTTATGCTAGAGACAGATCTTAGAGTCAAAAATAATGACAAAAGTTAAGAGTTTTTGCCCTGGCTGGTGTGGCTCAGCATCGTCCTGTACAGCAAAGGGTTGAGTGTTCAGTTCCGGTCCCATACCTACAGTTCAGGTTCAGTCCCCAGTTGGTGCGTGTATAAGAGGCAACCAATCGATGTCTCTCCCTCTCTCTATCTCTCTATCTCTCTGTCTCTCTCTCTCCCTTCCTCTTTCTAAAAAAACAAAAACAAACAAAATTAAGAGTTCATTTTTCGTAGAAAGCAACGAGCAGCTCCACAGGGTATCGGGGGACTGGCCAGGGCTGGGCGACCTCAGCTGACTGCCATCTCTTGGTGCTCAGCAAGGACACGAGGGGTACAGACAAATCCAAGGAAAGGCCCCTGTAGATCAGGTAAATTCACAACAGGAGTTTGAACGTCAGGAGGGGATACACAGAAGCCATCTGTGGAAATAGCCAGGGACTCCTCAAGGCACAGTTACAAGGGTTAAGATGACAGTTCTTCCAAAGCCTGTTGTTATGGTAACCAGCAAAGATTTTTAACATCAGTAGCTTCAATAAAAATTTGTAAACTCTGCTATCTCTTTTGCTGATGAAGCTGCTGTCCTCCTGCTTAGCTGCTTTGGATCTGAAGGCCCTCACTTGCCTGGCCCAGGCACCAGGTCTTGCAGTCCATCCTATGGACACCATGCTGGCATACGGGGAGCCTGGGGCTTCCTGCATCTCGAGAACAGGGGCGATAATAGCCCCTCAAAGGGTAGAACAATTCTTCTAATTTTCACCGAATAGTGCTTAAAAAGTTCCAGGCACATAGTAAACTCTCCATATTATATATCAACATGTTACATTTGTTAAATTATAAGTGTATCTGCCCTAAAAACAACTTTCAAGAAAAAAAATTTTAATAGAAGAGTATCAAATCACAAGTCTATTAATGGCGAACTGGCTCAAAGTGTCATACACCTATACAGTGAAATAATATGCTGCCTTAAGAGAGATAATAAAAGAAAGGAAGGGCCATTCCAAAGATTTGATGTGGAGAATTCCTAATACTATATAAAAGAGAAACCGAGTTGAAGAAAACATAATTCCATTTTTGAAATAATTATATCCTGTTTGTATATGTGTA
>NW_006293951.1:2751861-2761615 GCF_000327345.1 Myotis davidii
ATAGACATCTCAATTTGGGTGGGAATTTCACTTTCTACATGATATACTGCTATAACATTTTTTAAATAGTAAGCACATATGAGTCTTATAGTCAGAAAAACATTAATGTAAAGGCACATACAAATCCTTCTTAAAACACAGCATGCTTTTACCTGAATTTGTTCATATAGTTTTCATTGTTCATTCCTGTTTAGCACGCAAGCAGCTCAAGTCTGTTTTTAGAACCGCGTCAGAAGCTGCTATATGAGCTGTTTCCTGTATCAGGCAGCTATTTTTAATTAATGAACATTTTGTTGTAAGAGTTCACTGGAAAATAAAAACACCATCATTTCTGCAAGTTGAACTGAAGAAAGGCTTACTCTGTAAAACACTATGAAAGATTTGTTATTAAAAAATGCTCTATGTATTATTTAGTGATATATAATATTTAGTGCTAAGCCTTTTATTTCCAATGTGACATTGATATATATTAACCTCATTAAAAATCCCTCAAGAAGCAGATCTACATGCTATTTGCTTAATTTCACCTAAAAAAATAACACAACATTCTTCACATACTAAGCACTCAAATGTGAGCTGCCAGAAAATCAGAGGCAAGAAAGAGAAAGAATACAGAACTAATACGATTTCTTTTAAACTAAATATTTACTAAGCAATTAGATGCAAAAATACTGTCCTACACTGACTTGTAGCTGCTCTAGCTGAAAGTATAATTAGCAATACTCACCCCCTCTACTTCATTATATTGTCCCAAAGTTGATAGGAGATAGTATGGCTCAAAAGATAGCTGCTATGTAAACAAATTATATTTTTCATCCGTCCAATTATTCAACCCATGGGTTGCCCAACACCACAAGGAGTCCTCTAAAGAGCCACCAGCAGTGAGAGTCGGTGAGAACTCAACGGCTGCACAGCAGAACCTGAGTTCCAAAGGTCCCACACCAAGACATTCTCCCACAGAACGGCGATGGGATTTTCATGGAGATCTAAGAGAAGGTTCTAAGAAGGTCCCCGCTGCACCGTGTATGGCAGTCAGAAAGAAAAGGGGGTTTATTGTTCTCTTGCCAAACTATAATCCTCATGACAGGTGGCAAGCCATCCAACTAAACTCTACCCCACACCCTCTTCACTCACCACTTCCCTAAATTCCTTGCATTTGTAAACTGCTTCACTATTTTTAAAAGTGTTTCCTTATCCATTAATTCAATTCAGACAGGTTTTAAAAATTCTACATTTAACTAAAAAATGTTGGCATTTAAGAGAAATTCTGAGGTTGGGGTGGGGTCAACACATGGCCCCCATAAGCATATCCCATCGAGGGGCTGTGAGGGCTAATTCCATACATCAACTGCAGGGACTTTCTGGGTGAGATTAAGATTTAAATTGGTGAACTCTGAGTAAGCCGATTGCTCTCCTTCATGTGGACAGGTCTCATTCAATCAGTTGAGACAGAATAAACCAAAAAGCCCAGCCTGCCTGAACAAGAGAAAATTCTCAAGCAGACTACCTTTGGACTTCAATCTGGACCACTGGCTCTCCTGGGTCTGGAACCCGCTGGCCCACAGTGCAGATCTGGGCTTGCCAAGCCCCATAAACACATTCGCCAATTCCTCATAAAATACTTGTGTGTGTACATGTGTGCGCACATGCACATGAACACACACACACCCACAAATCCTATTGGTTCTGTTCTGTGGAGAATCCTAATACAGTAGTCCCCTTGGGAAGCCGTAGCCTGGCTACCAACAGTTTAACATGCACACAGGAAAAGTCATTCGACAAGGGACAAATGGCCTCCTGTGACCAGGGCATGCCTAACCTTCCTTCCTACCATGGTGCTCTCCAGCAAACCACATTGTGTGGGGCTGCATGAGTATGCCAGGAGTGGACATGGCTAGGCACACCTTACTATCCCTTACTTATTAGATTCCAAAGAAGAGAAATGACCCAGCCAGTGTAGCTCATGATTGAGCATCAACCCATGCACCAAGAGGTCAGGGCACATGCCCAGGTTGCAGGCTTGGTCCCCAGTGTGGGGCATGCAGGAGGCAGCTGATCAGTGATTTTCTCTCACCATTCATGTTTCTCTCTCTCTCTCTCTCTCTCTCTCCCTATCACACTCTACCTCTTTCTCCCTCTCTGAAATCAGTAAAAAAAAAAGCATAGGATCTCAAGTCAGATCATACTTGTTCCACCACTTATCAAAATATGACCCTCAATATTAAGCTAAACTATCAGTGGCTTGGTTTTCACATTTGTAAAAAAAATGGAATAATAATGGTATCTATCTTCACTGGGATTCTGAGATAAAAATCCCACATGAGATAAAATGTGTAAAACATTTTGAACACTGCATGGGACATAGGAAGCTCTCAACAAACTACCCATTCTTACTTAATCAGCCTTTCGATGTTTATATAATGTAAATGTCCTACTCACCTTGTCCTTTTTCTTTCATCTTCTGAAGAATCAAGAATTTCAGCTGGATGAGGCCAAACACATTTAGAAACCATATCTAGTCCAGTGTTTATTTACACAGCACGCTTCATTGGGTCACATGCAAATTAAGTGCTTACCAAAGCTTTAATAAAAACGGAGGACATAAAGAAAAGTCCTGACTTAGAAAATATTTCTACCTGTTGAGTTGACTACTTACTGGCTTTGTGAAATACCCAGTAAGTGCAGAACTTAACTTAATTTTTCCCTTATGGGGTCCCTTTATAGAACACTGACAAAACTGTCTTGGTGTGGCTGCATTTCTAAGCCCAAGAAGCAAATGCAATGTGTGGTTCTCTCCCTTTGCCATTTGTGACATGTGGCCTTGACTTAAAACATTCAGTTACTCTGCCCACACGAAGTTAATGCTTCTGCATAGCAGTGGGCAGGCTGAAGACCTGAGTTCTCATTTAAACTCTCACACAGCCTTTTGACCTCAGTGTTGCCGACAATGACACCACCTGCCCCCTTACTTCACAGATTTCTTCATAACAAAAACAGCAAAGATAGTGGGCATTTAGCACAGGCTTCCAGGTTTGCTGCACAGAGGAAAAGAAAAACATATTTGTGGGGACTGTATCAATGTTCCTTCACTGAGGACTTCATAAATATTTGAAGGACAACATCAAGATGAAAGAGTTACTTGTCTTTAAACAATGATGCATTTCCTGTGCTATACTCTTCAATCTAATTTCTCTCCCAAAGAATTCCTATTTAGTATTAATCCACAACAAAGGTACTCTTGACACTGACAGTTTTAATTACATATTACAAAGGATTTTGGAAATCGTTTTTAGTAGTAAGGCAGAACTGTGTTGAAGCTTTATTTTCATCTACTAGCTACATAGTAGGATAGCAAGGCTCTTGAATCCTTGGGTTTCGTTTGCTTGTTTGTTTTTTGGTGGTGGTGGGTGTTTTGAATAAAGACAACAATTTCATCTTTTCTCTGAGGCCCAAATAAGATCACACACACCGTTATGAACAAGATGGCACCCATCAGTATTGCTGCCCTACTCCATCAGCAGCTAGGGCAGCAGGTGTTTCCTTCAACAGTTCACACCTGAATTGCTAAGGTTGTCTCAAGTGGATTTGTTAGGCGATGTGACTTAACACAAGCCCACTGATCCAAGAACTGCAAGAAATAAGGTTAGAATTCACCCACAAAAGACATACAGGGTGAGTAAAAGTTTTAGCAAAAATGTCAGCTGTGAGTCACAGTACTTACGTTGCATTTTCTTTCTGTTCTCACTTCCTTGCTTTAATCATCGTGATGACACAAGTAAGTGTGGGGTGAGCTGACAAAAATGTCAGTGCCCCCAAATACTATTTGAAGCACCAAGGCCTAGGACCCAATGCTACATCTCTCAAGAGCTATATAACCTTCTTATTTTAAATGCGGCCCTGGATATTGCCAACCTAGAAAGTCTTCAGTTAAGAGAGAAAATAAAGCTTAAAAGAATGCTTTCTTATTTTTTTCTCTAAGGAAGAAGATTTTTTCAAACTGTGATCCTATCCATTTAGTGGGTCCAATAGTAAATAGCCACGTGTATAAGCACACGGGAGAAGATCTATTTCAGACAAAAACACACACGCATGCATGTGTACCGGCCGTACTGTACTGGGTTATAGTTAAAATTTTTGAAAGTCACTATTTGAAAGCATAGTTACTGACTACTCTCCTCAAAATAACTGAAAAAGTATTTACATATTCAGTTCCCATGGTAACACTACTTTTTAGAAGCCCATTGCTATGACAAAGAAAAAGAAGACAGTTTAAAAGGGTGGGCTCTTGAGAAGAAAGTGTTCTCTCCCACTTCAGGACTCTGGTTCCAAATGGTCATCAGTATCCCCAGAAAACCAATACATTTGCAAAACAAGAGACAAACATATGAAAAGATTTACTAGGGAGGGGGCAGATGCAGAGGGGAAAACATTTAATTAGTTCTAGGTATTTTACTAGATTATAGGCCAGCCACACACGCAGGCTTTCTCCTTTAATCCTCACAAGCCTGTAAGTATCACAGTGCTGAAGCCGCTATGCTGTTATAGTTTTGCCTGTTAAGTGATGACCTAATAAAGGTCATTTTCTTATAGTTACAGGACTGGCAAGTTTGGTCATTACTGATTGTTGACTAGCAGTGTTTGGTTGTGGATAAATACTAGGTCCTACATTCAGGATTATGAATAACCAGCCAGTAGAATTTGGAACATCCTCCAGATTCTAATTTGTCCCATAAATAGACTGCACTCAAAACAATACCTTAATTGGCATAGAAATGGATTCAAGAGTAAGTCCAGCCAGTGACTTGCTATGAGGTCTTGCAAAAGCCAACTTCTCTGGCCCTCTAATTGTGCATCTATAAAGTCTCCCTGAAGGCAGAGCTTTGCAAAGTTTGTGATGGCTAAGATTTTATGACTCGTGCCTCTAAGATGACACATGCTAAGTAATAAATTCCATTACCAGAAACTTCATCACCAGAGGTAGAATTAAAAGAAGTAACAAAGAAATAAACTCTAGGGCCCCAATTCTTTCCTCGTAGCACCCTGGCTGGCCTCTCGTTACCCCTCCAAACCCTGCAGGTATGGGCTTACCAGTCTCCCTAATCTTATAGATCAGTGGTTGCCAACCTTTCGGACTTCATGGACCACCAGTGGTCAGCAGACCACTGGTTGGCGACCGCTGCTTCAAAGGTTTCCTTAAATCTGTCTAGAATTCTTGCCTCTGTCTTGCCACCTAGTGGCAACAGAATTCACATGACTATAGTATGTTGACTCGTTATGTTCAAAAGACAGAGGGGCCTGGCCTTTCCCTGAGCCAACCGCGTTCTTTCTCAGTCACCTGGCAGGTGCCACAAGACTCCAATGTAAAATGGGGATAATACATTCTATAATGTGCACTAAACAGCTAGGCACTGTGCCTGACATATAGTAGTTGTACTCTCTCTCTCTCTCATTATCATTCTGGTTCTACTTTCTTTAAACAACGGGGGGAGAGGTGGTGCCCCTTAGGAAGTGAAGTAGAGTCCCAAGCATTTTTCAATGACGATTTGACTCCAGTCTTTGGTCTATTTTTAGCAATATTTGAAAACCTAGTTGGATAAAAATTAAGTTTTGTTTTAAATAAAAATATATAGTGGCTTCCTCATAGGTGAAATAAACTGACAGAAAGCAAATGCTAGCGCATGGTAGGGTTTCATCAGCATTGATGTAAAAGGTAGCAAACCCTGGAGAGAATATATGAAGTGAAAGTTAATAGCCTTCAGCCAGAAAAGGGAGAGAGTCAAATGCAGGAGAAACTAACGTAATAATAGCAAGTGATTACTGAGTACTTAAAAGTTTTGTATGTGTCATTGTACTTGACACTCGCCAGAAAAGGCAAACGATGGAATAAGCTGTGAAGACATTTAAGGCGGCCACATCAAGAATGGAAAAGTAATTTTTTTTGCCAACTTTCCTATGACACATATGTAGTGTTTACTAGTACTTGTCATTAACCACCTGATACTCAGCAGAAAACAAACCAAATTCAAGACGAAGAAGGTCACAGTGAAGACCTTTAAAAAGCCAAAAGGAAGGCCCTGGCCAAAGCTGCTCAGTTGGCTGGGGTCCTCCTCTGCAGGGCGGGGTGGGGGTGGGGAATGCTTGTTCAATTCCCCTTGGGGCATAGGCCAGAGTTGCCAGCTCGGGTAGGAGTGGGTAGGAAGCGTGCAGGGGGCAGCAGATCGAATGTCACTAATATCAATGTTTCTCTCTCTGTGTCTCTCCCTCTCCCTTCCTCCATCTCTAAAAATCAATAAATAAATAAATAAATAAAATCTTAAAAAAAAAAATAAAAAAGAAAAGCCAAATGGAAAGATAATATCATAGGGCAAAGAGCAGAAACCAGGACAAGAGACAGAGTTACTTCTATTTTTAAAATTCACAACATTCTTGAAATTCCCCCAGGAAGGTTTCTGTTTGTTTTATAGCATCTCCCAGTACTTTGTGCAAATATGTTTGTTCAAATTCCACTCTGTGAGTTCTATAAGTTCACGGCAGAAAAATACACCACCTGGCAAAAAGACGGCAAAATAATCAGAGGAACAGATGAATAAAACGGAAGGATGACTACTAAAGTCATCAGCATTGTGGCATGTAAGCCTGTGGGCTTTTTCTTCATCCTGTTAGCGTCTAAGACTGAAGAAATCATTTGAAAACTTTCTTACAAGCCTAGAGACACAGGAGTCATAAGGAGCCATGAAACCCTTTACCTGAAAACAACAACAACAATCAGTAAATTTGTATTGACACGGGTTTTAGTTGCTTGAATAGTTATGTTTTCTCCTCACATCCTCCCGATTCAAAATATGATCATTTCCCAGAAGAAAAAAATCGTTTTTCCTAACTGAATATTCCACTACCTAACACAACCTTAGAAGAATCAATATGAACTTTGAACACGGTGCATAAGTGACGGACCCCCACACACAGAAACAATAACACACCTTAGCTCTGGATTAGATGTCTCAGGGAGGGTTACTATCAATACAGCCTCATAAAAAATTCATTAGTAATATTCTGGAGAAAATGAGTTACATGTAGTCTTTATCTTAGGTTTTCCAGTGCCCTGTTATTCAAGAAAAACAATATGTAGAAAGACTGTGGGTTTTGAAGAGAGCTCAGCTGAAATGCAGAATCCGAAGTACAGTAACTGTGATCTCCATTTATAAAATGGCAACATCTATTTGGCAGGATTACCGTTAATGTTATGTCACATAGCATTCACTAAAACGTAAGCCACGGATTACAACACCTGGTAGAATCTAAATAGGTCTTCACATTAACAGAAAGAGGACTGCCCGAAGCAGGCCTGACTAGGGCTGGTAGCACAGTGGAGTTCTTGACTTTGTGCAGGAAAGATTTCACAATACGAGTCCAGATGATTTTTTAATTTTTCTCTTTTTAGAGAGAGGAAGGGAGAAGGGAGAGAGAGATAGAAACATCAATGAGAGAGAAACATCCATTGGATGCCTCTTGTATACCGCTTCTGGGGATTGAGTCCACAACCCAGGCAAGAAGTGCCCTGACCGGGAATCAAACCAGTGACCTCTTAGTTCATGGGCCAATGCTCCAGATGATTTTGAGAGTATGTTTATTAAAGCTAGGGACAGTGAAGCAAGGTCTTAGGACAGAAGAAGCAAGAGGAGAGAACCTATGTGAGGCTGCTGTGGCTTCCAAGAAATATTATAGGAAAGAAATGAGCCTAGGCAGGGCTGCTTTGACTCACTGGGAAGTCAGAGAAAAGTGGGCTTTGGAGACAGGGTCAGGGGGTTAGGGGAGGATGAATTATGGACTCAGTTTCAAGTCTCATGGGGATGCTTAGAGTTTAGGAAAAAGGGAGGGAAGGAAAAGGCATGGGCATGCTCCCAAATCAGATTTTCCAGGTGAGTCCTTTCAGGGTCGTGGTCTCCACTGATTGGCCAGCTCCAGAGGGTTATTAGTCATTGTAGCCCACCTGGTTTTGCTGCTTTTCTGGGCCTGGAGCTGAAATACAACTGGAGCCTAGATGTTATCTCCAGGGACCTTCTATACCTGGCTGTAAAATGCTCAGCCAGTTTAGTTTGTTCAGCTCTGTTTTCCCATTCCACTTGCAAAGGAATTTTCCTGGCTTCTTTCTATCCTGCCTCACTCAAAAGACCAACCCCTCTTTGCCTTAGTTTTTCAACATCCTTCTCTAAACTAGTTACCTCCAATTTTTTCATCATACAAACCATTAAAACGTTTTGAGTCTGCACCCCAGGATATGAACAATTCTAAATTCTATGTATGTGCTTCAGTACTAATATATTACAAAATACACAAAACAGAACTGTTGAAAAAATGAAATAAAACAAAACACAGTTTTAAATATTGGCTTTGTAGGATTAGTTAATATCTCGAGGCATAATAAAACGGATGCCAAAGTTCATACTTAACAACAGTGGATGCCAACTCAGATTCCACAGAATCTTCATGACAGTTCCGATTTTATTTTTGTGGTCACCTTCTTACAGAACTCAAAGGTTTCGCAGTTTGCAGTGCTCTCATTCAAAAACAAGGCATGGTTGTCCCAAGGTAGCTTTATTTACTTGCAGCAAGTAAAGGAGATGTGATTCATATCCAAAGCTCTGCCTCTCCGAAGGAAGGCTTAACGTTCTTATATACACTACTTGAGGCCCGATGCACGAAATTCGTACAAGCGGCTCAGCCCCTGCCACTGAGTCTTCATCCAGCAGGTCATCCAGAAGGACATCAGGTCTAATTAGCATATTACGCTTTTATTATTATAGATTTGGTCATTGGAGCAGAGCTAAAAGATTGAAATACTAGATATTTTCCAAGCTCCCTTTCAGCACCAGGACTCTGGTCTCTACTGAAATTTCCATTTGATTAGTAATATGCTACATACTGTTCTTGGCACAAATAAAAATGTAAAATGTTTTAATAGTACCTAATAAGCTGACCATTTTTTACTAGAGGCCCAGTGCACGGGATTCATGCACTGGTGGGGGGCATGGCCTGTGGGGATCGGGAGCATAGCTGTGGGAGCGCTGCTCATTCCAGTCAGCTGAGTGGCGCTCCCACTGTGGGAGTGCACTGACCACCAGGGGGAAGCTCCTGCTTTGAGCATCTGCCCCCTGGTGGTCAGTGCATGTCATAACAACCAGTCATTCTGCCATTGGGTTGCATATTAGCCTTTTATTATATAGGATAAAATATTTTAAAGGTTGTTATCACTGGAAGGGTATAAATATTTGGAAGAGGTTTGAAAATCCACTGTAAGCCAGTAAACTAAATTGAAATGGCACATTTATTAGTTTCAGGTGTACACCCAGCGATTAGACATCTATATAACTTACTAAGTGATCATCCTGATTAATTGCATACCCACCTGACACCATATATAGTTATTAGTATAGTATTAACTATATTCCTTATACTGTACTTTACATCCCCATAACTCTACTTTGTATGCCAATTTGTACTTCTTAATACCTTCACCTTTGTAACCATGATCATTTTTAAGTATATATATATTTTTTTCTTTATTGATTTCAGAGAGGAAGGAAGAGGGGGAGAAAGAGAGAGATAGAGAAAATGAGAGGGAATCATTGATTGGCTGCTTCCTGCATGCCCCTACTGGGGATCAAGCCCACAATCAGGGCATGTGCCCTTTACCTGAATTGAGCTTGGGACCCTTCAGTCTGCAGGCCGAAACTCTATCCACGGAGCCAATCGG
>NW_006293951.1:2762387-2769891 GCF_000327345.1 Myotis davidii
AGGAGGAGAATCCCAGCTCAGATGATTCAAACAAGAAAATGCTAGATTATTTGTTCACAGGGACTTCCATTTTAAAGGACTGTGTCCCTTTGTGCAAAAGGAACTTATGGACTTCTTTAGAATACACAGCAGCTTTAATTTTTCTTAATGTCCATCAGCTCTTTCAGATTAACTTTGACTACTTTAGTTAAACAGTTCTGGATTAAGTTCATTCAAGGATTAAAGAGCAGGATCTGAACTTTAAGAGGTTTTGGTTGAAATGGGTCCAACATTAAATTAATGACAATAACAATAATATCAATCTTATAAATAAGGTTATAAATAAATCCTCCCACCAGTTCCGTTGCCTTCTAAACTGACCTTTGAGTGCTGAGCAGAATACATTCTCCTAAAAGTGGCAATTCCAGAAGAACCAAGGGGCATTTTTCTTTTACTATCATACTCTCTCCAAGTCACTAAATACCAATTATTCAGGTGCCACAAGAACAGGAAAAGGAAGAAAAATAGGCTCCAGGATGACTGCTTACCCACTGTCCCCTTAAAGCTCAGTCACAGCTCATATTGTCCTGAATCCAGCAATAGTCACATCATGAGAACATTTTGATCACATCCAAAATTATGCAATTACAGTGAAAAAACTGACATAATGTATTGCCTGGATTTCAACCAATTTTAAACAGTTTTGTTTGTTAATCCTCAAAGAGGATATTTTTTCCATTGATTTCTTTAGAGAAAGGGAGGGAGGGAGGGAGAGGAGGAGAGAGAGAAAAAACATCAATGTGAGAGAGACACGTGGATTGGTTGCCTCCCACGTGTGCCCCAGACCTGGATCAAACCTGCAGCCCAGGTACATGCCTTTACTGGGAATCAAACCCAAGACCCTCCAGGACGAGGGCTGACACTCTGACCACTGAGCATACCAGCTAGGGCTAGTTTTTAATAATAGCTACTAGTATAGGAGAACTACAACATTGCTAAATGATTTTATTTGAATTACATTTAAACAAACGTAACACAGTACTTTAGCAAAGCCACCAGCTAGAAATAAGAGGCCCAAACTCACTTTCATGACAGTAATGCTTGTAGGGCATTTGCCCTGAAGAATTGTGGTCTGCAAATGGACAAATACCCACCCATTAAAATTACTAATTCCTTTTACTTTTGCAATCATTAGGCTGCTACTATGGCAACTACAATAACTACTCTTTCTTTTTAAATACAAAGAAAATAACATAATCACAATATCTCCTTCTGCAGGATTATGTGACTAACAGCTGTTAGTTTATTCATTCCCAGTGTAACTTTATGATTCAGAGGACAAATATTTTCATGCAGGCCAAGTTCTTAAAATGAGAAAGGACCAAGTTTCTTTATTCAAAATCCAGAAATTTGAACTAGATTATGCTGCCTCCTAGAGGCCAAAAGTACATTAAAACACCCCTATGTTCATCACAATGTCTAGCTTTAACATCCCATATCCTCAAATTCATCTTGATAATGACCACACAGAACATGCCCTGCTTGTTTTCTTATGTTAAGTGATTCTTTTTCTAATTTATAGGTGGGTATCTCCTTGCATTTAAAAAAAAAAAACTGAAATGGTTAGGGAAGAAGTCCACTGCAAATGATCCAACCCTGAAGAGATCAAGCAACTGACACAGACCTTCTGCTGTCAACCACAAAAATGGATTATCAATAAATGCGAAGATTTAAAAATGTATAATGTTATGTTTAAATACAATGATCCTGATAATGCAGAGCCCTATGCCTAAAAAAAGCTCTAAGTAGCAACTGTTGCTGGGAAATCCTTGCGCTCAAGATTACAGTTAAAGTATCTGTAGAAAACATGGAGAAGAATAAAACTTAATTCAAGGAAGTCAATTACAATGCAACCTTCCTCGCTTCTTTTTGGCTGCATGCTGCTTCATTGTGTTGCTGTAATAAAAGTTCTGACAAGTGGGAAGTTTCAATGCATTCACGCGGAGCAATTCTGTAGCAGTTACCCTGGGGATTCCAGCACAAAACCATCCTAAGTAGGTCAAAGCTCCCCAAACAGTATTTAGATCACCAAATCCTTCATAGGAGACTTTAATGCTCTGTCACTTCACCCAGAAAGGAAGAAAAATACAAAGGATCACAAGATGCTTTGTTAGAAACAAGGGCATTGGGGATTTTAAAAGGGCAGCTATTAAAAGAATTTTCTAAGATTCTAAATTGGAGTCTGGTCAACTTAAGTTATTTACCAGCAAAATACTTGGTCAAAAGCATACTTATGATCCTGATGAATTAAATGAAAAAAAAAGTAAAACAAAACTTCTAGATTACATATATACTAGCAGACGAATAGAAATCGTAATTTGTTTAAAACAATCATTTGGTATGGACTCAGAAGCTGGACCTATGTCCTCGGCTCTGTTTATAAAACCTTCATGTGTTTAAAAAAATGTTTTTTAAAAGCTTAAAAAAAAGACTAGTGATTGATGGAAGGGCAAAATCAGAGATTCAATCTGACCAAAAGTATCCCAGAATTAGCCCTTCTCGACCTTTTCCCATCCCTTCACCGATAGCCAATGTACATTCTTTCAAAACAACTTACATCCTTCTCCCCACTACTTGATGTATAAAGAGGTGTTGGATCACCAATACCGGGCGGAGATTTTGCATTTCCCCCTGGCACTGCAGATGGTGGTTTCAACTTCATGCCCCAGGACCTGGTCTTTTTCTTGCCAGCAATGACCCAATAAGCTCTTTCTTTTAGAAGACCTTCGGTCATCAAAATTAAAAATTTTGTTTAACATGTCTACTAAAAACCAGAACATATGAGTTTCCTGTGAAGAACACTTGAAAAGCAAATAGTACATATGTTAAACCCTAATTTTTCCCAGACTTCAACTCCAACATTGAGAAGTACTGTTTTCCTCATTTCTTCAATAATTTCTGGCTGCCTGGGCACATTAGATGGTGACAACGGGAACTAACTTTAAAAGTTATAGTGTCTTGCCCAGCCGGCATGTCTCAGTGGTTAAATGTCAACCTGTAAACCAGGAGGTCATGATTGGATTCCCGGTCAGGGCACATGCCAGGGTTGCGGGCTCGAGCCCCAGTACCGGGCATGCAAGAGGCAGCTGATCAATGATTCTCTCTCATCATTGATGTCTCTCTCTCTCTCTCTCTCTCTCTCCCTTTTTCTCTGAAATCAATAAAAATATATATTTTTTAAAAAGTTATAGTGTCTTTTTCCTCCATGAGGCAACATAAATTCAAGGCCTTCATGTTCACCAAGACAATATGATGGGCCTAGAAATGCTAAATCCTTATGACTATTATTTCTGTTCTTATGTTTAATGTGACCTCAGCATTATTATTTACATTAAAATAAACAAGGAAGAAAATTTGGAACTGATCTTTTTAGTTTTTTTATGTGTGTGTGTAACAAGTATCCAAGAACCCGTCCGTAGTAGAGCTAGCATAATAAGAGGTAAGTTGATGCTAAAGACAGACTGGTTTCTCACAGAACCCAAACGCAGGCCTGCAACTCAGACTCAGGAAAGAACTGGGAATGGGAAGGCCACAAGAAATCAAGGGAGTGCCTGCTTCTGGCCTCCACGTCTCATGTCAAGGACTATGCTTTTTCCGGTAACCTCTGTTATTCAGCCTCCCTGGCCTACCACGCTGTTGGGAAAACTTCCCAGCCGAGGGGCCAAAAGAAGAGGCTGACAGCTTTATTACGTTTAAGAGTATATTAAGACAACTTACATAAGAGGAGCCCGTGCTGGGTGGCGGTAAGACACCATGGATACCCTCCCCACT
This sequence comes from Myotis davidii, assembly GCF_000327345.1. NCBI lineage: Eukaryota > Metazoa > Chordata > Mammalia > Chiroptera > Vespertilionidae > Myotis > Myotis davidii. The sequence goes on from NW_006293951.1 coordinate 2,766,198, forward strand.
GTGCTGCTACAGTGGTTCTCATCCTTCCTAATGCCACGACCTTTTAATACAGCTCCGCATGTTGTGGTGACCCCCAACCATAAAATTATTTTCGTTGCTACTTCATAACTGTAATGTTGCTACTGTTATGAATCGTAATGTAAATATCTGATATGCAGGATGGTCTTAGGCAACCCCCAAAGGGGTCGCGACCCACAGTTGAGAACCGCTGTGCTAAAGGGTTACAAGGGACTAGGCAAGATGGACAGGGGTTTCAGGGTGTGACCCTGTGAAGATAAGGGGGAAATGCTTATCATGCTTGCCTGGGGCAGAGCAACGGCCTGTTCCAGGAATCATCACAAACCACTCGCTTTGGTGTAAGGCCTGCAAAATCATTTTGTCTGTCCTGCCAAGGCATGAGGGGTGTGTTAATTTAATGTTTGACTAAATACAGCAAGCTAATTTTTTAAAAAATATATTTTATTGACTTCGTACAGAGAGGAAGGGAGAGGGATACGGAGTTAGAAACATTGATGAGAGAGAAACATCAATCAGCTGCCTCTTGCACGCTCCCCACTGGGGATGTGCCCGCAACCCAGTTACATGCCCCCGACTGGAATCGAACCTGAGACCCTTGAGTTCACAGGCCAATGCTCTATCCACTGAGCCAAACCAGTTAGGGCAGCAAGCTAATTTTTAAGTTGGTAATTTTGTACAGCCCTTGTATGATGTTAGAAATATCCAAATGGCCCTTGGCAGAAAAAAGGTCCCCTACCCCTGCTGTAGGGCCTAGTGGAGGGGTCCCTCAGGCAATCTCTGAGGTGATTTATTTTTCATCTGGATCTAGCTGGCAGCTCCAGCAACGCTCAGGCAGCACTCACATCATGGAATAGTCTTTCCTTTACACACACAGGCCCCAATTTCACATATTAATATGATTTTTGCAGTCCAACATGCACATTCCTAGAAGCATATTCTGACTGGCCCAGCTAAGGTCTGTCTATTAAATTATCTGTGCTTAATCAAACAGAGAACCTGAAAGCCCATCCACTTGGTAATGAGTTATATGGGCTTTTGTATGTCTGACATCTAAAATGTCCTTATTTACCCGGAGAGTATTATGCTAAGTGAAACAAGCCAGTCAGAGAAAGTTAAGTAGCACATGATCTCACTCATGTGGAATTTAATGAACAAAATAAACTGAAGAACAAAATAGATCCAGAGACATAGAAGCATGGAACAGACTGTCCAACCTTAGAAGGAAGGTGGGGAAGGGTGGGTGGGTAGGAAGAGATCAACCAAAGAACTTGTATGCATATATAAATGCATAACCAATGGACACAGACAATGGGGTGGTAAAAGCCTGCGGCAGGGGGCAAGGGTGGGCTAAAGGAAGTCAATGTGGGGGACAAGGGGGATATATGTAATACTTACAACAATAAGATTTAAAATCAATATATAAAATGTTCTTATTTTACCTATAATTATGTTTTTGTTTTTAATTATAGTTGATATACAACATTAGTTTGTCACAATACATAGTTATAATACTAGAGGCCCAGTGCACAAAATTCATACATGGGTAGGGTCCCTAGCATCTGCCGGCTGGGGCTTCCCTTCCCCTGGCTGCCTGCCACTGCCACCGGCTGGGGCCTCCCTTTGCACCCGCCTTGGCCTGGCACCACCTGCCTACCTGCTCCACCATCTCACTGGGATCCTGCTCTTGTTGGGGCTCATCAGGGTCAGCAGCACCTCCACTGCTGCCTGCTGCCTGCTGCCAGCGCCATATCGCCAATGCCTGCCATGTTCCACACTGCCTCCTGGTGGTCAGCGCATGTCTAACTCCTGGTCGGTCAAACTCCCGCCCATAGGGACAATTTGCTTATTAGCCTTTTATTACATAAGATTACTGACTCTATTCCCTATGCTGTACATTACATACCTGTGACATATTTTATAGCTGGAAGTCTGTACTTAATTCTCTTCCCATTTTCTGCCCATTTCCCAACCACCTCCCCATTTTACTTTTATTTTTGAAAGACATTTTCTATGAGTATAAAATTCTAGGTTTATAGTTTCTTTCTTTGAGTACTGTAAAGATGTTGTTCCTTTGTTTTCTCGCTGCATTGTTTCAGAGCCTAATCAGCTATCAAAGATCCTTATCTTTATTCCTCCATATGTAATTAATCCTCTCCCTGCCCCCAACCCCCTCAACCCCTTATCTCCCTGATGGCTATTTTAAAAATGTTCTTTTGAACAATCTGATTATGATGTGCTTCTGTGTAACTTTCTTAGTGTTTCTTGTGCTTTCGGTTTACTGAGCTTCTTAGATCTATGGATTTAATGTTTTCATCAAATTTGGGAATATTTTGGCTATTTCTTCCATTTCTTTTCCGTCCCCCACCCCTGCCTTCTATCCTTCAGAGATTACAAGTATATTGTATCAGGCTGTTTAATGTTGTCCACAGCTCACTTATCCTCTTTTCCTCCCCAACCCTCCATTCTTCTCCCCTGTACAGGGGATGTATTTTTGATCATTTCTATTATGCCTAAAAGTTCAGTAATCTTCTGCAATGTCTAATGTGGCATTAATCCCATCTGGTATATTTTTCATCTCAGATATTACAGTGGGGCCTTGACTTACGAGTTTAATTCGTCCGGAGACCGAGCTCGTTAGAGCTCGTTAACTCAAATTGCTCTGTCAACTCAATGCAAAAAATCGTCCAAGAGATTAGTCAGGACACTCGCAAGTCAAGCCCCACTGTAGGTTCCAATTTTAGTTCTATCTGGGTTATTTTTTTTTTGTATCTCCCATGTCTATACTTTACTCTTTTTAAACATGTAATAGAGTTATAACTTGTTTTAATGACCTTCTCTGTTAATTCTAACATCTGCATTACTTCTGGCTTGGTGTCAAGTGATAATTCTTGTCATTAGGGTTGTGTTTTCCTGTTTCCTTGCAATCATTGACTAGATGCCAAACATTTTAAAATTCACTTTGCTGGATGTTGGATATTTTTGTATTCCTATAAATATTCTTGAGTTTTGTTCCAAGAAATGCAGTTAGAAATTACTTGGAACAGTTTGTGCCTTACAGGTCTTGCTTTTATGACTTTTTTTATAAGACCAAGGCATTTCTCGGACTAGGCTAATTACTCCCCACTATTATTGCAAAACCATCCCGACTATTCTACCCAAGACAACTTTTGGAAAATATTATTTGCTATAATCTGAAATATAAGAACTCAGATCAGGCTCTATACAAGCAAATTGGGCAAGTTTATTAAGAAGTGTAAACACCATTTTGCTTCTCTGTAGAATGAACATATTATTTACTAGCCACACTAAGACACTTACCCAGGACCAATGCTAAACAAAATGCGATATTAGTATAAAAACCAGGTAAGTCAATAAAAAGCTTTTGCACAGCAAAGGAAACCATCAACAAAACAAAAAGGAAGTCCACTGCATGGGAGAACATATTTGCCAATGATATCACCGATAAGGGTTTAATCTCCAAAATTTACAGGGAACTCATGCAACTTAACAAAAGGAAGATAAACAATCCAATCAAAAAATGGGCAACAGACCTAAATAGACACTTTTCAAAAGAGGACATACAGAAGGCCGAAAGACATATGAAAACATGCTGTAGTTTTCTTTGGCATAACAATTTGTAAGGTTGGGCAATATTCTTTTAGATTAATAAAATGAA
>NW_006293951.1:2770268-2776528 GCF_000327345.1 Myotis davidii
ACTAGTATTATACAGAAAATGGGATAACAATATCTACCTCAGGGTTATTGCTAAATTGTAAACAATACTTTAAAAGATTTAACAGAGGGTTTATCATAGAAATCATCTATTTTATCATAATTGAATATAGTTCTGCAAGTTTCAAAGATCTGGATTATATCCTTCCCAACTCCCACCCCACCTTTACCCTTCTAAATTTTACCACTCCTTCAAAATTAAGCTAAAATATCATTTTAGGGGCATTCATTTCATGAAGTCATCTGTGACCACCCAAACCTAACAGCCAATTGCAAAAAAGCATTATGATCTAAAAGACCAGACTCTAGAATGAGGTCATCAGGGAGGAAAGAAGAAAAACAAAATTTAAATCAATTCAAATAGAACTGAGTACTTGTACCACAGTACCCAGTCTGTACCACAGTGGGAGATGCTGTGCTCTTCAACAGGTTCTCTATGGAAAGGATTCTGGAAAGATTGCAGAGTAGAAAGTACCAGGTATCTGTTTTCTCTCCTAGGCAACAATTTCACTAGCAGAATCTGTCTGAATAGAACTATTTTGAAACTTTAGAGTGTGCTGAAGGCTTGCAACTTCCAGAGGAAGACAAGGATGGTAAACTGTACTTATTATAGGTCAATTTCAGCTCTTTGCACAGTAGCAGTAACCCACTCCCCACCCCCAGCCACTTGGTAGGCAGCTGTGCACATGTTCCTGGAGCAGCTGCACACAATTTATGGGAACCAGGGCAGACAAAAAGGATTCTATCCTCCAAATAATGGAGATCTATGCTTTCATTGCTGATTACTGCTTCTGATCACAGAAGGACAAAGGGGTGGGCAGCCTTTATTGTTATAACTTTCCATACTACCCTCCCCCACCAGCTGAAGTGATTTATAGAATATTTAAAGAGTACGAGCCCTGTTTTCCCACTTCATTTTTCACTTTTGCCACTTTCAGGAGGCAGACATTAAAGACTAGGAACAATAACACATACAGGAGAATTAGAAACTGACCAGGCACATTCCCACAGAAAGACTCAGAAAAGACCTAAGAAGACCATAAGTATACACTTCAGTCTGACCTCAGCATAAGACTAGACTATGAAAATAAGGAAAAACAACAACAACAACAACAACAACACACACACACACACAAAAAGACCTAATGGCAGATATATAAGACTTTAAAACAAATCTCATAAAGATGTTCAAAACTAAAGAAATATGAGGAGAAAGTCAAGAAAATGTGTGACCAAAATGAGAATATTAATAAAGAGGTAGAAAACTTAAAAAGATATGAAAAAGAAATTCTCAAGCTGAAGAGTACAATAACTAAAATGAAAATTTCACTAGAGGGATTCAAAGGCAGATTTGAGCAAGCAGAAGAAATAATCACCAAACCTGAAGACAAAACAATAGAAATTATCAAGTCTGAGGAACAGAAAGGAAAAAACTGAAGAAAAGCAAACAGAGCCTAAAAACCTGTGGGACATCATCAAGTGGACGCAAATACACATCATTGGAATATGGAAGTGTGAGGTGGCCAGTTTTGTTCTTTTTCAAAATTTTTGGGCTATTTGAGGCCTCTTGTGATTCCATGGGTTTTTCTATTTGTGCAAAAATGTCACTGGAATTTTGATAAGGACTGCACTGAATCTGTATGAAGATTGCTTTGGAATGCATGGACATTTTAACACTTATGTCTTCCAATCCAAGAACATGGGACATGTTTCCATTCTTAATAAAGATTTTAAGATTTCTTTCGGCAATGTTTTGTAGTTTTCATTGTGCAAGCCTTTTGCCTTCTTGGTTAAGCTAATTCCCAAGTATTTTATTATTTTTAATATTAATGTAAATGGAATTGTTTTCATAATTTCCTTTTCTGTGTTCACTGTTTTTGTATAGAATGCAGTTGAATTGTGTGTGTGGACTTTGTATCCTACTTTGCTGAATTCATTAGTCAGTTCTAACAGCTTTTTTGTGTGAGGAATCTTTAGGGTTTTCTACAGAGAAGATCATATTGTCTGCAAACGGATAATTTTACTACTACCTTTCCAATTCAGATGCCTTTTATCTTAAAAAAGCATAAAACTGGCCAACTCACAGTTACTAATTTCAAAACTTACTGCAAAGCTATAGTGATCAAAACAATGTGGTATTGGCATAAAGACAACCATGTAGACCAATGGAACAGAATACAGAGCTTAAAAATTAACCCGAATATGACCAAATGATGTTTGACAAGGGTGCTAAGATGACTCAGTGGGGAAAGAACCATCTTTTCAACAAATGGTGCTGGGAAAACTGGATATCCACTGGATTAAAATGGCTACCGTCAAAAACAGAAAACGGTCCTAGCTGGTTTGGCTCAATGGATAGAGCATCAGCCTGCAGACCAAAGAGTCCTGGGTTTGATTCCCATCAAGGGCATGTACCTTGGGTGCAGGCTTCTCCCCGGACCGGCTCTGGTCAGGGCTCATGCAGGAGGCAATCAATTGATGTGTTTCTCCCACATCGATGTTTCTCTGTCTTTCCCTCTCTCTTCCACATTCCTTAAAAAAAAAAAAAAATCAGTGGAAAAATATCCTCAGGTGAGGATTAACAAAAACAACAGAAAACAAGTGTTAGTGAGGATCGTCCTGAATTGGAATTCTCGTGTACTTTTAGTGGGAATGTGAAATGGTACAGCCACTGTAGAAAACAGTATGGTAGTTTCTCAAAAAATTAAAGTATTTTTCCTGTGAGAGCCACCAAGTTGAGAGGAGCATGGCTATCGCCTTTCCCCATCATGGAATGTTGTCATCCAGATATCAATGTACTCTGACAAGGGGAAATAATCTGGCAAAAATGTCACTTTGCCTGCTATGTTCAAGGCTCTCATATGACTAGATATTATGAACTTTGTTCACCCCAACTTCCATAAAAACAATACACAGCCCTAGGCTGTTAGTAAATTAGCAATCATCAAAAACAATTGACAGCCCGATGCTGTTAGTGAATTATCAGTCACGAAACCAGTGCTGAGTCATGAAGTAGTAGCAGAGCTATGGCTGGAGTTCAAGGCAGTGGACTCATTGTTCTAAATGAGTGCTTTTGGCAATATGTGCTGTGGGAGCCACACATATGCACCAACCAAAATGTAGTGTCACTGGCACTACACAGTAAACACAACACAGAAATGATATGCCATCTGCTCGGCCCTGGCTGCCTCAGCCTTGTCAACCCTCGTCATGTCCAAAGGTCATTGTATTGAGGAAGTTCCTGAATCTCCTTTGGTGGTTGAAGGTAAAGTTAAAGGCTACAAGAAAACCAAGCAGCCTGTTTTGCTTCTTAAAAAACTTAAGGCCTATGCCCTAGCCGGTTTGCCTCAGTGGATAGTGTCGGCCTGTGAACTGAAGGGTCCTGGGTTCAATTCCAGTCAAGGGTACATGCCTGGGTTAGGGGCTGGATCCCCAGTGAGGGACGTAAGGAGGCAGCCAATCAGTGATTCTTTCTCATCATTGATGTTTCTATCTCTCTCCCTCTCCCTTCCTCTCTGAAATCAATAAAAGTATATTTAAAAAAAAGAAACTTAAGGTCTAGAATGACATCAAAAAGATCTATGCCTCTCAGCAAATGAAAGCTGGCAAGGGCAAAATGAGAAACCGTCATCGAATCCAGGGCAGGGACCTTGCCTCATCTATAATGAGGACAACGGCATCATCAAAGCCTTCCGAAACATCCCTGGAATTACTCTGCTTAATGTAAACAAACTGAACATTTTAAACTTCTCCCGGTAAGCACTTGTTTCTGCATTAATACTGAAAGTGCTTTCGGGCCGAGACCGGTTTGGCTCAGTGGATAGAGCGTCGGCCTGCAGACTGAAGGGTCCCAGGTTCAATTCCGGTCAAGGGCATGTACCTGGGTTGTGGGCACATTCCCAGTGGGAGGTGTGCAGGAGGCGGCTGATCGATGTCTCTCTCTCATCGATGTTTCTGACTATCTCTCTCCCTTCCTCTCTGTAAAAAATCAATAATAAAATATATTTTTTTTTTTTAAAAAAAAGTGCTTTCGGGAAGTCAGACGATCTGTATGGCACTTGGGGTAAAGCTGCCTCCCTCAAGAGTAACTACAACCTTCCCATGCACAAGGTGCTCAGTACAGACCTTAGCAGAACCTTGTAAAGCCCAGAGATCTGAATAGCCCTCCAAGTACCTTGCAAAAACATTCATCACAGAGTGTTCAATGGTTATAGCATTTCCATTTTGCAAGATTAAAAGAGTTTTGGGGATGAATGGTTCTGATGATTGCACAATAATGTGATTGTACTTAATACCACTGAACTGCACACTTAAAACTGGTTAAGATGGCCCTGGCCAGTGTGGCTCAGTTGGTTAGGCATAATGCCAGGCACCAAGAGGTCGCCAGTTCGATTCCCAGTCAGGGCACATGCCTGTGGTGCAGGCTCAATCCCTGGTAGGGGGCTTGCAGGAGGCAGCCAATTGATACATTTCTCACTCTCCCTCTCCCTTCCTCTCTCTCTCAAAGGAAAAAAAAAATCAATACAAACATATTATTTTAAATATGGTTAAGATGATAAAATCTATGTTATGTGTATTTTACCACAATAAGAAAGGGCTAGAGGGCGTTAGTTCTCTGTGGATATCCTAAATGGACAGGGAAGTAATGGGAAAAAACATCACAAAATCAGGATGGGGATAGATCTTGCCATGCATAATATCTCCTTGAACTCTTTTAATTCATTCAGGTAGCTAACAATCATCAATGCTATAAGGATCTTATTTGTTTTACTCACTGTTGATTAGACCTATGGGAAAGTTTTTTTTCCAGAAAGTAATCCGAATGATTTCACAAAACAAAGAAGGGGAGTAAAGAGTTGATAGTCAAAGATGCTGGAATCCAAGGGAAATTTCTTATTTGCCATATTATAGACATTCAAGGTATACACATATGAATAATTGCTTTAAATGTAAATTATTTTAGTTCTGAGAACAAAACATGCTAAAGGTTATAAATAAGTCCATTTCATTAAAAATATGCAAAGAGCTTTTAAAAAATCTTTATGCTGGGCTGGCGTGGTTGCACATTGATCTATGAACCAGGAGGTCACGGTTTGATTCCCAGTCAGGCACAAGCCCAGGATGGGGGCTTGATCTCAGTGTGAAGTGTCCTGGAAGCAGACAATTGGTGATTCTCTCTCATCATTGATGTTTCTATATCTCTCTCCCTTCCCCTCTGAAATCAATAAAATTATATTTTAAAAAATCTTTATAACAAATTTACTTGGCCACATGTTGATAATTCTCAAAGCTGAGTGATAGAGCTAGAGGTCATATTCTCCTCTATATTGCATCAAGTTTGAAATTTTCCAGAAGAAGTTAAATAAAATTGTTTATTTGGTGCATTCTTTACCATAAAATGTTATATTGCTTTTGGCTATTAAGAGTCACATGTTTCCATAGGACAACATGGACTAGAATGCAAAGCAAGGAGAATGCACAAATGAAATTATGCACCCACCATGTAATCACTGGAGCTCTCTATGTTTTGCTTCAGGATCTCAACCTCCAAAGAATAGTAAACATAACCAATCCAGCCAGTGTGACTATACCTCACAAACTGATACACCTGCACCTGTATTGATAACTTCTTCAGCAGTTTCACACTTTTGATTCACCAAAATTCCATTCTTAGACAACTGAAGGCATTTACTTGCTTTTGGATTCAATGTTATCTGCCCACCCACAGGTGCAACAGTGATCTCAAGATTAAAAACAGAAAGGGGCCCTGACCCGTTTGGCTCAGTGGATAGAGAGTCGGCCTGCGGACTGAAAGGTCCCAGGTTCGATTCCGGTCAAGGGCATGTACCTTGGGTGTGGGCACATCCCCAGTGGGGGGTGTGCAGGAGGCAGCTGATCGATGTTTCTCTCTCATCGATGTTTCTAACTCTCTATCCCTCTCCCTTCCTCTCTGTAAAAAATCAATAAAACATATTTTTAAAAAAAAACAGAAAGGGATGGGAATAGTGTCTGGTATGTATTAAGACTCAGAATTCCACAAGAAGTTCCATGTGCCACAGACAGTGATATCAAATGCTTTTCCTATAAAACTATTCCCCAAATCACTAAGCAAAAAAAAAACACAGTGGAATAGGATGGCTTCCCAGAAATGTTATGTCAAGACAGACTTAAGAACAGACAATATAAAGAAGAACGAATTTAAATGAACTCTAAAGTCAGCATGCTTTTCAATCAATTAGAACT
>NW_006293951.1:2776606-2794379 GCF_000327345.1 Myotis davidii
AAATACATAAGTGCACATAAAAAAGGAACATCCAGGAAACTCCATTTTCCAACAAACTGGCTTGTTTGTGAAGAAGAATGTCCAAAGGATGTAGTTCAGGAAGATAAGAAATCCTGTGATTGTTATCATTACATCAGCATGACCTTAATCAGTAACTTTCTCCTCATGCACATGTGAAAGAAAACAAAAACAGACATCTTTCTAAGGAATAACACGAATACCAAAGGAAATTAAAACACCCCTGGTAATGTCTTTATATAATTTTAAAATCAGAAAAGTCACAAAGTTGTGCAATATTCTAATTTACATTGCAATGGAAATGAGAATTATAGGTAGATTTTAGGTGGAATTTTAAAGGCACTTCTAATCTCTTTGCATTTTATGCTGCTATACAAATATATGGCTTTACTATGTATGCCTAAAATACATCATCATATGTAACATTTATGTAACATACCGCAAACTGTCCAATAATAGATATACTAAAGTATTGATATGAGAATCAAAATATCCACATGTAAAATATATTCGCTGCTATTGTAAAAGATACCTGGTTAGATGCGGGGTGGTGTGGGGGAGTCTAACAACAACAAAAAGCCATTTAAATTGAGAGAGGACAGGAAAGCTATCAGTTATCCTTTCACAAAACTTTACCCAAAGTATAAATGAAGTAAACCAGTCCTTTCATAGTTGCCACACTCAAAACTAGAACCAAACTCAGCCTGAGTCAGGAGGGTGTCTGCATGATGGGTCAGCCCGGCACAGTAGGTATCAGAACCCAAGTGGTGTGAGGGCACCTGCACAGAGGGAGAGGCGGCAGCAACAATGGGAGATTAGTTATGTACAGCAGGATTGACCAAATAAATAAATACAGGGGTGGGGTGGGCAAAAGTAGGTTTACAGCCCTGGCCAGGTTGCCCAATTGGTTGGAGCATCATACCAGGCACCAAAAGGCTAAGGGTTTGATTCCTGGGCATGAGACATACCTAGGTTGTGGATTCGATCCCCTGGTTGGGGTGCATACGGGAGGCAACAGATTACATTGATGTTGCTCTCTCTCTCTCCCTACCTCGCTCTCTAAAAATCAATAAAAAACATATCCTCGGGTGAAGATTTTTTTTTTATTTTTTTTTTTAATTTTATTTTTTATTACAAAGGGTATTACATATGTGTCCATTTTTTTCCCCGCCCTAGGCAGTCCCCTAGCCTCCCATATTCCCCAGTGTCTTATGTCCATTGGTTATGCTTATATGCATGCATACAAGTCCTTTGGTGGTAGGGGGGTAAGAGATCGGGTGAAGATTTTTTAAAAAAGTAGGTTTACAGTTGTGAGTACATGAAGTTTGCACAGAGTTAATAAAGCTATTGTAATAATCGTAACCTGAATTTTCCATATGAACAACTGTAGGATAATAGAAGCCAGGTTTCTCACTTCCAGGAAAGGAAGTTGCAAATATGGCAAGGACAAAAATTGGAATGCTGTGGTGTCAGATTAGAACTGGATATATCTGTGTGAAAGACTCATGATTTTTAGATACATAGGCGAAGTGTAAATGTGTATAGATACATATGTGTTACTGGAGAGCCAGCCAAGTCAAAGGGAGGTGGCTCTTCCCTCCCTTGCTCTTGTCAGCTATCGAGAAAGAATTCAGATGACTGATAGAAAGCAGTGTTGAAACAAAGCAAGTGACTGCCATCTGACCCAATTATCCCACTTCTAGGAATATATCCTAAGAAACCCGAAACACCAATCAGAAAGAATGCATGCACCCCTATGTTCATAGCAGTACGATTTACAGTAGCTAAGATCTGGAAACAGCTCAAGTGCCCATCAGCAGATGAGTGGATAAAAAAGCTGTGGTACATTTACAACATGGAATACTATGCAGCAGTAAAAAAAAAAAAAGAAAAAGGAAGGATCTCTTACCCTTTGAGACAGCATAGAGGGACCTAAAGAGTATTATGCTAAGTGAAATAAGCCAGAGAAAGACAAGTATCACATGATCTCACTCATACGTGGAATCTAATGAACAAAATAGATCCAGAGACATAGGAGCATGGAACAGATTGTCGAATCTCAGAGGAAGGCTAGGGTAGCTGAGTGGTGTTAAGAGATCAACTAAAGAACTTGTATGCATATACACATAACCCATGACACAGACAATAGGGTGGCGAAGGCCTGGGGTGGAGGGTAGGGTCTGGCTAGAAGGGGGTCAATGGGGGAGACATATGTAATATTTTCAACAATAAAGAAAGCAAAACAAACAAATTTATTAATAATACACTCGGCATAAAGCACAAGTGGACAACTCAGTTTATCTGGGTGTCCCACCTGGTGGGGTTTCAAAGATTTTATGCTTCCCCCTCCCCACATAGGTTTCAAGGTTCCCCTGCCAGACAGACTACATTTCAAGGTCCCCCTTTGACATTGTTGTGGCTTTTCCCAGAGTTTATGAGAACATCTGGTGATTTTATCTTGGCAAGTCCCAAGACTGCTGACTTCTTTGTTCAGTGGGTGAGATAAATGCCCTCCCTCACCCTTCCCCTCCTCCTGCCCTAACAGCTCTCTTTCTTGCCTAACATCCCCCCTTCTCAAGTGAAACCATCAAATGCTTTTGGGGTCTTGTTATTTGTCCCTCAGGCTTCATTTGACCCACCTCTAAATCCCGCCTTCAGGGCCCCAGTCAGGGCCTCTTCCCCTGTGGACTCTTCCTTGTTGCCCCCGCTGCAGGTCTTCAGCAACCCTGTACGTGCTGGGAACATCACTTCCCGGCTCATACCACAAGCACTGATGTCTCTCTCTCCTGAGGGCAGGAGCAGGCCTCACACCACCTAGGCCAGAGAGTGAATGTGGACACACTGCCCATAGACATAGTTTGTTTGATCCACAAAACAAAGTAACATTTTTTTCATCAGTTGTAACCACTGAGAAATTTTACAATGAATTCCAGTCTTTAGGCTTCTCTAGAAAAACTGGAAGTTACACAGGCAGGAGGTCCTTACCAGAGCTATTTTGAATCTGTGTTTAACCAAGAAATGTTAGACTCTTGGAAATAATATGTATCTTATTCACAACTCATACTATCAATGTATGCCTCATTCTCAAAAATGATTGCTTACATGGGATGTGTAAGTTCAGTCCCAAAAAAACCAATGCATTAAGACCTACTGAGGAAATGTAAAGAATACATTTTCTGACTGCCTATTTCAGCATCCACAGAAACAGCAGATTTTTTTTCAATTATAGTTGACATTCAATATTATATTAGTTTCAGGTGTAGAGAATAGTGGTTAGACATTTAGATAACTTACAAAGTGATCCCCCATAAGTCTGGCACCATACATGGCTATTACAATATTATTGGCTTATTCCATATGCTGTACTTCACATCTCTGTGACAATTCTGTAACTGCCAATCTGTAGTTCTTAATTCCTTTACCTTTTTCACCCAGACCCCTAGTACCCTTCCCTGCCAGCAACCATCAGTTTGTTCTCTGTATCTATAAGTCCAGAAACAACAGATTTTATTCAATAATTCTACCATGAGTTGTTTCCTGCAGTCCTACCCATATAAGAAGCCACTGTACTCGAGGCAAACCCAGTTTGCAACCTAATCATTCCTAAGCAATGGTCAGAGGGTAAGAATTATGTAAGCCAAAGTCACATTTCCTAAATCCCTATTTTACACCACAGAAATAGCAAAAGAAAATGAAAAAAAAGAGAGAGGAAAAAATCTTGATATAGTCTTTTTCAGTATTAACTTACTTTCAAAGAGCCATATTATGAATATTGCACGTCTCATTATGGCAAGTGCGAGCCTTCCTATCTTTCAAAGGACCTTTGAGCCATCTTCACACTTCATTGGCCGCATATTTTTTCAAGGCCAATTTACAAACACACACAAAAGTCTTCAAATGTTAGATTTGCATGGGAACCTACCCATCAATGACCCTTCTATCTCAATTTGCTAATAAGCTTTTGTGATATTCCAGTAAGTCAACCAAATCTATTTACATTATCAATCACCATTTCAAATATATGTCACACAATTTGGTAGAAAGCATTTAAACCGTTACAACTTTTACAGAATTCTGTAAAAGTTGCCCAAAACTTTCTGCTGAATTCGGAAGGAATACTACCCATTCTATTTGATCCTCACCTCAGGTCTTACCTTGATACAATTAAGCACTTTTGAAGAGTGAAATTCCTCTGTCAAAAATATTTGCCTAACTTGAAGTTCTATCGAACTATATAGAAACAACCCAAAGTTTTTCCATCTCAGAAACCAGCCTGCCTGTTTAAATGGGGGAAATTGTATAGTATCTGAACTATACAACTCTCAAAAAAGCTGTTTTGTGTGTTTTTAAGTCAGCCTGTCAACTTTGTTTTAAACTACAATTTATTACTTTAGTTTGGTGTTAAGCCCTTTCAAATAAGCCCTGTTCCTTTTCCAACACTGTTAGCATAATATAAAAAATTGAACTTGAAGGTTGTATCGTTAACTTTCATCCCAGCTTTTTTATGACTATCAGTACTATGTTCTCCTAGAATAAGGTTTTCCTTAGTCATAACAACAAGCGAACAGTTGTCCCAAGAGAAATGGGACAACTTACAAAAAGGATGGAGCTCTAAAAATACAGCTTTTGCTTGAGGGATAGCTGAGGAAAGGAATGCAATGAGCCACTGTGACCAGATCCCAGCATTGCCAGTTCAATGAACTTTGCCTAACTAGGAAGGGCAGAGGAATTCACCATAAAACATACCATAAACCAGATGGCTACTAGCCAACTGCTCATAAATTAGAAAATTCCTTTAGGATCCAAAGAACTGATCCAGAGGTTTCATTTATGCTACTGGAAGTAGGCAGAGACAATAGTTGGAGATATGTCTGGGTGATTTACACCTTTATCTTACCAAAAAGCAACAGTTTCAAGTACATTCACTCTCCTCTCTGTCCTTAAAAATAAATTTTAAAAAATCTACCGAGGCTACTACCATAACCAGGAAGCCAGGTGCACACACCCAAGGAATAAAGGAATGAGAGTGGAGTTCTGCTAGACATGAGTTCTCACACAGGCGAGGAGCACTCTATGTGGACTCTCAAGAAATCTGTGGCAATCCTGGAACTACTGGTATTTAGGGAGGAGAGGTTCGGGTGCTGCTGAACATCCTACGGCTAATACATTTACATCCTTTAATTTTTCATGACTCAGATTCTATTTTTTTAAATAGGATTCCTTTAAATAAGTTTCCTTGGTACTTTTGAGAAACGATTCAATTGAAAAATGCTTTTAACTATAACTCTAAAAATGTATCTGTTTTATGTAACAGGTATCCTTTCATTATAACTAGCTATTCACATCACTTTTAATTTTTTTTAAGACAAAGTTACATTTAAAAAAATCTCTATCGTGGGTGGGGTGCAAGGGGGGTGAAGGCCTTCAGTAAAGCAAAGGGATTAGCTATCTGATATGTTTAACCTGACCTACATAACAACTTGAGTCTTTCCCTTTCTTTTCTAAGTTTCCTCACACACTCTAGCTCTTTCCAGCTCTTTCCATTAATACTACATTCTAAAACTTTCTGTCTACACTTTTAAAATGGAAGAGAACCTTAAGCCTCGGTAATTTACTCTGTGTTAGCTTGCATTAATTAGATCTTGCTTAGCCACAAAAAAAGTTAGTTACCCTATAACTAAAAAGTGAGGCTCAGGTGAGCAGTAATAGTTTGAATACAAATAACTCTTTATAGCTGGGGTATTTAAAATAGTTTCCCCTCTTCCTGGTAAATTCACATACATGAAAATAATTCTAATTATTAGGCTAAATTCATTTCTTAGCTACTGTGAAACGGTCTGGCCTTTATGAAGAAGAAGGCTTTAATCACACTGTAGTCTTCAGGAAGGTTATTTCGTTTATGTGAATTAGTATTTTTATGCATCTGGGCCCACTCTGGGTTCTTTATGGGTGTGATTAACTTACTCGCCTTCTCAGTGCCTTATGCTAGGAAATGGGAACAACTTGAAACTGTTGAAGATAACTGACATGTAGAATATGATAAACTTGTGAACAGGGTTCAAATTTATGCTAATTCGAAAATCTACACAATGTGACGAGGCACCACATGGTGCTTTGACAGAATTTTGTCTGTGTACTGCATATAAGTCATGGAGTAGCAAATAATAAGATTTTTAACAAACAAATATAACGGTGAATGACAGAAAATTTTTGTTCTGAGGAGAGCAGCTTCATTTCTTGAAAGTGTGGTAAACGTGGTTAAGAGACCCGGCTCAGAATCAGTCAGGCCTGGGTTAAAATCCTGCCTCTCCGACTTTACAGCTTGGGGCGAGTCGAGTCTCCTGACTTCCCTAAGGCGGTTTCTTTATAAAATCAGGATAATGGAAGTATGTGGTAAGGTTCTGAAGGATTAAGTAATGCATGTAAAGCTTGGTACATTTACATATTCAGTACTCAGTAATGCTAGCGACAAATGTTATTTATATATACACACACACACACACACACACACACACACACACACACATTTTAACTGGTAATTGGAATTGACCTGAGCCCTTTTGAAGATAGATAATAAAACTAATGTACCAAAACTTTTAGACAGATGCCTGTGTACTCATTTGAGTAGAATCAGCAGTTTTCACATTCTCAGATGTTTGCATTTGCTCCAAAAACCGTGTAAAGAGAACTTAATTTTTTTTTTAATTTTTCAGTAACAGTCTACATTCAATATTATTTTGTATTAGTTTCAGGTGTATAGCATAGTGGTCAGGCAATCACCTACTTTACAAAATATTCCCTCTGATAGTTCCAGTACCCACCGGGCACCATACATAGTTATTACAATATTGTTGACTATATTCTCTATGCTGTACTTTATTATTATTTTTAAATATGTTTTTATTGATTTTAGAGAGAGAGGAAGGGACAGTGAGGAATATCAATTGGCTGCCTCCTGCATGCCCCTTACTGGGGATCAAGCCCACAACACGGGCATGTGACCTGATGGGGAATTGAACCATGACCTCTGGTGCATGGGACTACGCTCAACAGACTGAGCCATGCCAGCCCACCAGGCCCCTATGCTGTACTTTATATCAGCCTGACTATTCTGTAACTACAAATCTACATTTCTCAATGCCTTAACCTTTATCACCCAGTCTCACAACACCCCACCTCCCTGGCAACCATCAGTCTCTTCTCAATAGTATCTTTGAGTCTATTTCTGTTTTGTTCATTTATACTGTTCTTTAGATTCCACATATGAAATCATATGGTATTTTTCTTTTGATTTGACTGACTTATTTCAGCATAATACGCTCTAGATCAGGGGCAGGCAAACTTTTTGACTCGAGGGCCACAATGGGTTCTTAAACTGGACCGGAGGGCCGGAACAAAAGCATGGATGAAGTGTTTGTGTGAACTAATATAAATTCAAAGTAAACATCATTACATAAAAGGGTATGGTCTTTTTTTTTTTTAATTAGTTTTATTCATTTCAAACGGGCCGGATCCGGCCCGCAGGCCGTAGTATGCCCACGGCTGCTCTAGATTCATCCATGGCAAAGTGAACTTACATTAACATGATATATAAATTCCCTGTTAGCCTTTTGGACATATTGTATGTGACCAGTGTCTTTATTTTCAGAAAAAGCGAAATACCTTTTACTCCTTTGGATGTTTTGCATTTCACCAGGTCTCTTCATTTTCAGCAAAAGTGAAATATCTTTTCTAGACACACAATTCTACTGTTGCACATCATTTCACTGTATTATCTACATATCACATACATGTTCCATTCCATGGTGAAAATGACTTTTTTCAGGGTGTTATTGCTCTCCAGTGATGCAGGTAGGACTATGCAGTAGTGGTCCTTGGGGCATTTCTTCTCATCTTGGAAGACATTAAATTCTCACCTGCTTTATAGAAATGGCTTGGAAACACATAACATCTAATAACATTGGGGTAACAGTATAACCATTAGGACATCAGACCAAGTTGAAAAAGAAAGAAGTTATCTACTCTTAAAATAATGTTGAAAACTCTGTACTTTACTCATGTTAGCCTTCACTTAGCAAATTCCTTAAGCTTGCTTTTAATTTTTCCATTGCTCACAGAGGATAAACAGCCACAGATTAGGAAAGAAATTAGAGGGGCTCTAGAGGGAAGGAGTTACAAGAGTGTGTAGCTTTTAGATATTAACAGGAATTGTCTAACAACCTGACATGATAAATAGAAAAAAAATATAACATCACCCATTTCAGTAATGAACATTTACAAGTACATCCTTGTCCTAAAAAATGTTTATGCCCTGCCAGTGTGCCTCAGTGGTTGAGTGTTGACCTATGAACTAGGAGGTCATGGTTCAATTCCCAGTCATAGCACATGCCATCCCAGTAGGGGGCATGCAGGAAGCAACCAATCGATGATTCTCTCTCATCATTGATGTCTCTCTCTCCCTCTTCCTTCTTCTCTCTAAAATAAATAAAAACATATTTTTAAAAAATGATTAAGAGGCTTAAAGTTCTCTACCAATGAAAGTGGTTGGTAAACAAAGGATTTTCTTTAACTATTGACACTAATTATGATGGTTAACATGACCATCAACAAGATTGGTTAGTACAGGCTTTCTCAGGTTGGCACTATTAACATTTTGGGCTGGATAATTCTTTGTTATGGAGGCTGTTCTGTGCATTGTACGATGTTTAGCTCCGCCTCTCTAGATACTAGTAGCTCCAGACATTGCCAAATATTCCTTAAGAGTCATGTCCAGGCTGAGAACCACTGGTTTTATTAAGTGTATTTAAATTACTTACCGGACTGGCATAAAATATGCACTTTGAAAATGCAGCATTCAACATAGGATTTCATTCACTCACTCAGAATTTCACAAACACCTAATATGAGCCAGGAACTCTTCTGGGTGTTGAAGAAATAGTGTGGAACAAGACAGGTATAGTCCTGCTACCTGAACATAAAGGTTCATCTTCATGTTAAAGTGATTCAACAAATCACTACAAGAGGTGATGAAGAGTCTCTGTATACACAGCTCTCAACTTGGTGAACTTGGTGAACTGAAGGCCTCATGCCAACTCATTTCTCTATTCTTAAATAAGTTTGATCCCACGCTCTGCCTCCACCTGTTCCTGTCAAGATAGCAGCCCACGGTGACCCAGTTGCTGTAGCCACTAGTGCAAAGGGCCAGGCCTGCCACTCTTCTTCTAAGGCCTGTGCAATGCTCACTTTCACAGGTGACCACAATCACCTTCCTCCCTGTCCCCGAGACCAGCTGTCCAGACTAAGTTCTCAGGCCTAGAGTCCTGTGGCCTACGCCCAGCAGTCTCCACACGGGGAATCTTGATTGTACCCTTCCTTTGCACAAGAGAGTACAGCAGGCAAAGCCCTGGCTCTCATGGGGTTTAGTGTACTTGGGTGGGATTGGGGTTGGGGGACAGAAAATAAGATTAACAAATACAGAGTTCGTGCCCTAGCTGGTTTGGCTCAATGTTGGCCTGTGAACTGAAGGGTCCCAGGTTCAATTCTGGTCAAGGTCACATGCCCGGATTGTGGGCTCAATCTCCAGTCAGGGGTGTGCAGGAGGCAGCTGATCAATGATTATCTCTAATCATTGATGCCTCTCTCTCTCTCTCTCTCTCACCCCCTCCCTTCCACTTTCTCTAAAAATCAATGAAAAAAATATCCTCAGGAGAGGTTTTAACAAGAGTAAGATAGTGGTAAGTGTTATAGTGAAAAATAAAACACAGTAAGCAGCAGAGGAGCGGGTCTTCCAATTTTAAATAAGGTGGCCAGGAATGGACCTCAGTAAGAAGATGCGTTGAAGTAAAGACGTGAAGCGGATGAACTCAATACTTTTTGAACACTGAAAGTAAGGTTTCAGGTGCCTGAAATTTTGTATTAGTCAAGCCTTCCCGGTCTACAATAAAAAGTGGTGTCACTTAACACGTGAGCAAAGAGAAAATATTAGAAAAAAATATAATAAAGAAAAATTCTTTTCTTTTTAAAAAATTTTATTTACCAATTTAGAGTGAGGGAGAGAGAAACAGTGATTTGTTGTTCCACTTACTTATGCATTCACCGTTGATTCTTGTATGTGCCCTCACTAGGGACCAAACCCACAATCTTGGCGCATCGGGATGACGCTCTAACCAACCGAACTACCCAGCCAATGCAGAAATTATTTTCTTAATCTATTTGGGGGGGGGTGGGTATTTTTGAACAAAAGTAAGCAGATATAAACTATTAAACATTTCCAAAATTCCATAACAAAGCCTTCCCCGCCCGCCCCCTTGTGCCATAAAATAACACTGACAGGTCAGAGGAAGAGCCAGAGGTAAAGGTCCCTCCCCTCTCATGCCCCTACTCAGGAGCATCCATTCCCCTGCTGGAAGGAGGAAGCCCAGAAGGCTGCTGGGCTCGGGTTGCTGTAGTAGGCATCCTGGCCCTGGAGCAGGCTGCCTTGGTGGTGATCTCCTGCTGCAGCCCCATCTTGATGCCATGAGATTCTGGTACTCCAAGGTCTGCCACTGAGTGTCAGCACTACCGTCACACAGCTGGACTGGATACTGCTGGTCAGTGCCAACTGGGCTCCAAAGGGAGCCTCCAGTTCTGCCAGTGTTTCTTCCAAGGCTGCTTTATGCTGAGCTGAGACTGCAGCTTGATCTTCAGACCAAGGAGGGTGAGGTGCAGATCAGTGACCTCTGTTTTGCTAATCTGCAGTTGTTCCGTGTGGCCAGCGACCTCCCGGCTCAGCTCCTCAGTCTGGCTGGAAGGATGCTGAAGTCTGGTTCACCAGCCAGACTGAGGAGTTTGGACAACCTCATACTGCTGCTCATGTCATTCAGGATCCTGGCTAGGTCGTGGAATCCACCTCCACACAGACCTGGCCGCCCACCTGGCCCCTCAAAGCACTGATCTCCTCCTCATGGTTCTGCTTCAGGTAGGCCAGTTCTTCCTTCAGGCCTTCAATCTGCATCTCCAGATCAGCTCTGGAAAGGGTCAGCTTGCCCAGGCTTGCCCAGGCCATTGACGTCAGCCTCCACATTCAGGCACAGGCAGGACCTGCTCTGTCTTAAAACTTGTTTCGGAAGTCATCCTCAGCCAGAAGGGCATTGCTGACCCACAGGACAATCTTGGAGTTCTCAATGGTGGCACCAAGAATCTTGTGCCATGGCACCTCGATGGTCTGGTAATAGTGGTGGGCCTGGGTCCCTGCTTCTGATACCAGTTACGGATCTTCATCTCCAGGTCGCGGTTGGCTGCCTCCAGAGCACGCACTTTCTCCAGGTAGGAGGCCAGGCGGTGGTTAGGTTCTGCCTGGCCACCTTCTCATTGCCCACCAGAAGCCTATCGGACTGAGCCAGGGTGCCCACATATCCACCTCCCTAGCTCCCAGAGACAGATGAGGACATGAAGCAAGTGGAGGACATCAATACACCATGGCTGCCCAAGCCCCTGAGGCTGCTGGGCACACAGTAGGCACCTCCAGCTCTGAAGTGCATGGTGCCACCACCCAGGCCCATGAAGGACGAGGAGGCTCATGACTGGTGATAGCTGGAGGAAGTCATAGTGAAAGAGGACTCAGAGACCCTAGTCGCAGGAACTGTGCTCGGCAGGAGTCACAAAGCCTGTTTTCTGAATGAGTCACTATAACATTTGTAGGAACTAATTGTGAGACCCAAAGCAAGGAATCAAAATAAAAATCCTCTTCCAGATGAAAAAGTATAAATTGCAGGGGGACCCAGGAATCTAGGCTAGAAATGGGCAATTAACAAAAAATCCGGAGGAATGAATATTCTGAAAGAAGGGCAGTTAGTGTATCAGTGATGCATGCCATTGCCAATTTAGTTTTCCTTAAGTTTACAGAAATGAGTCACCATCAGGACTGTAAGTAAGAGAAGCACCTTTCCCACCCCTGCCAGCTCATCAGGGAGCTTTCATGACATTATATGATGACAGCTACCCACTGAAAGTGAGGGTTATGTGAATATCTTTTAATTTTCTATTCCTGTTTTTCTACCTTCCCAATGCCCACGATGTGTTTAAAGCAAATCTCCCAGGTTAACAAAAACATACAAGTTGGTCATTCAGTTCCGAAATTGGAAATGGGCATTAGCTCTCAATGAAAATGAGCTTAAACTGGGCACCACACTGACTTCAGAACAAAGACTGCATCATTGGCAGTTGCCTCCTTGCTTCCTCCTGAATTCTTCCCTTCCCTTCTTTTCACTGTTTTCATAACCATTGGCCTGAGTTTACCACTTTCTATAAAAGGACTATAGAGAGGCTCTAATTAGCATCCTAGTCAGTTCCCTAGTTCTTGTCCCTTAGCAGAGAGCATCTCTGGGTATGACTACTCAAATCCAATTTTTTTTTAATGTTAAGAGATATAAAACCTTTTTTTTTATTTATTTATTTTTTTAAACTTTACTTTTGAGAGTATTACAAATGTCCCTCTTTTT
Source organism: Myotis davidii (assembly GCF_000327345.1). Classification (NCBI taxonomy): domain Eukaryota; kingdom Metazoa; phylum Chordata; class Mammalia; order Chiroptera; family Vespertilionidae; genus Myotis; species Myotis davidii. The sequence goes on from NW_006293951.1 coordinate 2,789,104, forward strand.
CCCCCATTGTCTCCCTCCACCGGTTCCTGCCCTGCCCCAGGACTTCACCACCCTATTGTCTGTATCCATAGGTAATGCATATCCAATATAATAAACACCTAATATGCAAATTGACCGAATGGCAAAACCACCAGTGGAACAACCAGTAGCTATGATGCACATTGACCACCAGGGGGCAGACACTCAACACAGGAGCTCCCCCCAGCCTGCAGGCCCCAGGCCAGCCAAGGTGGGTGCCAGCGGGGGCCCCCCAATTGCCCCACAGAGGGAGGTGACCAGAGGTGGGGGGCAGGGCTGGTCGGCAGTGGCGACAGGGGGCAGGGCTGGCGAGTGGGTGGCACCAGGCCTGCCAAGGTGGGTGCCAACAGGGGTCCTCTGATTGCCCCGCCGATCATCCCACAGATTGGCCCTGATCACTGGCCAGACCTAGGGACCCTACCCATGCATGAATTTCATGCACCGGGCCTCTAGTATGCATATAAAATCTTTGGTTAATCTCCTTCCATCCACCCGCCCCTTCCCTCAGATTCGTCAGTCTGTTTCGTGTTTCCTCTGATTCTATTTTATTCATCAGCTTGTTTTGTTCATTGGATTTATTTTGATTTTAGATTCAATTGTTGATAGATATGTATTTATTGCCATTTTATTGTTCATATTTTTGTCCTCTCCCCTACCTTTTTCCCTCCCTCTTCCCCTCCCTGTCTTCTTCCCCCTCCTCTTCCCCCTCTTTCTTCTTGCTCTTCTTAAAAAATGCCCTTCAACATTTCATGTAATACTGGTTTGGTGGTGATGAGCTCCTTTAGCTTTTTCTTATCAGTGAAGCTCTTAATGAGGAGTTCAAGGGACTTAATCAGAGCTTCAAGAGACTTAGTGAGACCTTCAAGGATCTTAGAATGTCAAAGACAAAAAAAACACACAACAAACACCAGTCAGAAATTAAGCACAGACTAACTGAAATAAAGAATAATTTATAAGGGCCCAGCCAGCATAGCTTAGTGGTTGAGCATTGACCTATGAACCAGGAGGTCATGGTCCAATTCCCAGTCAGGGCACATGTCCAGGTTGGAGGCTCAATTCCCAGTGTGAGGCATGCAGGAGGCAGCCGATCAATGATTCTCTCTCATCACTGATTTTTCTAACTCTCTCTCCCTCTCCCTTTTTCTCTAAAATCAATAAAAATATATTTTAAAAAAGAAGAAGAATTTACAGGGATTCAACAGTAGAGTAGAGGATTCAGAGAATCAAATCAATTATTTGGGATATGAGGAAGCAAAAAACATCCAACCAGAAGAGCAAAAAGAAAAAAAAAATCCAAAAATATGAAGATAGTGTAAGGAGCCTCTGGGACAACTTCAAGCATACCAACATTCGCATTATGTGGAAGCCAGAAGAAGAAGAGAGAGAGCAAGATACTAAAAACCTACTTGAAGAAATCCTATATAATAAAAGGGTAATAGGCAAATTGACCCTAACGGCAGAATGACCACTGGACCAGTCACTATGAGGCGCACTGACCACCTCTTGGTTCCTTTCCCTGGCCGGCAGGCTCCAATCACCTGATGGCGCCTGTGGCAGGGGCGGGCCAGCGAGTGGGCGGGAACAGCCGACCTCTCGGTCCCTTCCCCCGGCTGTCAGGCACCAATCACTCAATGGCGAACGGGGAACCAGAGGTGGGTGGTGGTGGGAGGCAGGGCCAGTTGCAGGCAGCTGGGGAAGATGGCCCTGATCGAAGGCCAGGCATAGGGACTGTACCCACGTATGAATTTCATATGTCGGGCCTCTAGTAATGACAGAAAATTTCCCCTACCTGGTGAAAGAAATAGACTTCCAAGTCCAGGAAACGCAGAGAGTCCCAAACAAGAGGAAACCAATGAGGCCCACACCAAGACACATCATAATTAAAATACCAAGGATTAAAGACAAAGAGAGAATCTTAAAAGCAGCAAGAGAATAGCAGTTAGCTCCCTACAGGGGAGCAATCATATGACTGTCAGCTGATTTCTCAACAGAAACTTTGCAGATCAAACCCACCTCTTTATTACACTAAAAAGGTTTAAGAGTGTGGGGGAAAAAGCTATGACTAATTCTCTTAGAAACATTAAAGTGATTTGTCAACATATACAAGTAGGATCCTAATATTACTATTTAGTATTACATATAGACACATGCATGTGTGTATATATAGACATATTCTATTATGCAGCCATCCATTATAGTCCTTTTTTTTTTAATGTGGTAAAAAGAAATACAGTTTTGCCTGTTTTTGCAGAACACCTAAAAAGAACAGGATACTTAAAAATTAATACTATTCACATAACTTCAGAGTTTATTAGGCAACTGTCACCCAGCTAAGTGAGATATGATATAATGTACTTAAACAAGTTCTCAGGAAAAAGGCAGCAGAGGGCTTGAGTTAGGTAGTCCCAAGAAATTCGGTTGCACAGCAAAGACCAGAAGCTATTCTTGTTTCCATTTCCAGAATCTTTTCTAAGAATATGTTTCTTTTTCCTTGAAAATGTCTTTCCCCTCTTCCTCATTAGCTACAGTAGATTATAGTGTTGCTTTTGTATTTAAACTCTGGATAAAAATAAAAGAGAAAAGTGTTTCTTCATTACTAAAGATCCACAATTAGTATCTTTATGTAAAAACTGGTGTGGCTCAGTTGGTTGGGTGCCGACCAGTGCACCAAAAGGTTGCCAGTTCAATTCCGAGTCAGGGCACATGCCCAGGTTGCTGACTTGATCCCTGGTAGGGGGTGTGCAAGAGGCAGCAGATCAATATTTCTCTCTTCTCCCCCTCTCCCTTCCTCTCTCTCTAAAAATCAATTTTAAAAACCTAAAATAATAAGAAGAATGTTATGGGAGATAGACAGTATGGGGGTTGAGAGCATTACTTTAAATCCTGGCTCCTTTAGCTATGTGAACTTGGACAAATTATTTAATTCTGTCTGGGCTTCTGGTTCCTACTCTGTACAATGGGAATAATGGGTCCTATTTGTGATACTTGAGTTTATGGACAAAAAGCACTTAGAAAAACAAACCAGGTGCTCAATAAATAATAGCTATTATTATTATGACTCTCATGATTGTAATTATAATTAAAAGGGCTGAAGCAGTAACCAGAGATAATGGAATGATAACCACATAGAGTTAGTATGTTTTCGGTTTATAGGAGGAGGTGAGGAAGTTGTTAGTTAATGTTTTCAATTTTTTAATCCAGGAATGTATTTCATAAGCTTTACTATTACTCAGAGGCAGTAAATATTGTGCAATTATATTTTAAAATTTAGGTCAACCTACATTTCAATGTCTCACAATTTTTAAAACACCATCAATTGAAAGAAACATTACAATTTCAGAGATATTAAAGTGTGAAAAAGTGTACATTTTAAAGTTGATGGAATACATTAAGAGATGGAAAACAATACAGTGATATTTCAGGTATCATATATACCCCAGGTTCATCTTTTTCTATAAGAGCTGGGAGCTAAAATCTAACTTCTAATCATTCCTAGTTTCTGCCTCTCAGATTGTGTGGTTTTTTTTTAAGAGATGCCCATTAGAGATGGCAGAAGAAAGGAGATTTTCATTAGGAGTTTTGTCCTTGAAAGCCAAGTCCTACTAATGACAAACAATAGGCAAAGAAAAAGGCTATGAAAGACGAAAGAAGACAGCAGATGGAAAATGATCTATATATATAAAAGCCTAAGCAACCGGCTGACTGGCCAGTAGCTATGATGCGCGCTGACCAACAGGGGGCAGACGCTCAACATAGGAGCTGCCGAGCTGCAGTCACTTGGCAGTGGCGGTTCTTGGCTGATGCACCCGGAACCAGAGAGGAGGGAGCCCAATTCCAGGGTGTGTCACCTGAGAACCGCCCTCTCCCAATCCAGGACCCCTCAGGGAATGTCAGGAGCTGGTTTCAGCCAGATCCCCACAGGCCAGGCCGAGGGACCCCACTGGTGTACGAATCCATGCACCGGGCTTCTAGTAAAGCTATAAGATAATGGAACTCCTGACAATCTAAGAGAGTATTTGGGGGCCTTTCAGGGGAGGAGCAACCCCAATTATCTCTCCAGTCAAAACATCACAGCATCAAAAAGAATGCCAGGAATAATAAAAAACTGTTAAACCGAAAGGCATATTGATTCCATGAATTCTCAAAGAGAACAAAGCATACTATTCCCACCCCTTTCTTAATACGCCCCTGCACAAAGTTGCTGCATGTTCCTGAGAGGAGCATGTGAATGGTGCAGACACAGAGGAAAGCTGAGAACCACTGATGTTAGAATATTTTGTTCACAAGCTGGGATTACTGATCAGAAAGGGTTTCATCTGACATTCTCTCTCTTGTACGATATAGCCAATAATTCATTTCGCCTCTCTTTGAGTATTCTCTTTAACAAGGAACTCATCAGGACCACCAAAGGAACACAACTTCATTTTCTAACAGTGTTGTCAGAAATTTCTTATATTGAAGCAAAGATGTGCTAAGCTAGTTGGGGTTCTTCTGTTTACTCAATATTTATTGAGCCCTTGAATGGACCCTGAGGACCGAAGGAATGGATGACTTGAGTTAGGGATTGGAGAGGCAGGTGGAGTAGAAAAACACAGAGGAATATCAGTGAAGAAGTTGAGGTGGCTGGCAAGAGTGAATGCAGGGGGATTTTTCCCTGTGAGGTAGAAGACAAATAGTCAGGGAGCTCTGTGGATAATGGAAAATAACTAGTTGCCACTTGAGTCAATAGGGGATCAGTGATGAGAGGAGAGGAAACAGAAGAAGAGGGTGGTGGTTCTGTGAGGCAATTCAGGCTTTAGGGGAGGTTGACACTGAAGTGGCTGAGGCTCAAAACAGCACAGGAGGAAAGACAGAGAGGCCCGCAGTGGCAGGCAGCTTTGGCAGGGACTAAGCGGGGAGAGGGCGAAATAGAAAGCATTATGAAAAGCAACGAGAAGACAAGTGCCTAGGAGAGCTTGCACCTTGGTTGTTTGTAAAGAACCGATCACAATCCAGTAAGACAGTGCTAGATTAGAGATACACATACAATGCCAAAATAAACCCAGTCTGTGAAGAGTGCCTGTGTTCATCCTAACAACCTGACTTCCCAAGCACTGTTCTAAGCCCTTTAAGAATATTAACTTTTGCCCTGGGCGGTTTGGCTCGGTGGATAGAGCGTCAGCCTGCAGACTGAGGGGTCCCGGGTTCGATTCTGATCAAGGGCATGTACCTTGGTTGCGGGCACATCCCTGGTGGGGAGTGTGCAGGAGCTGGGGCAC
>NW_006293951.1:2794474-2803161 GCF_000327345.1 Myotis davidii
AACTTTTTATTCTTCTAACAACTCCACAATGTGGGTAATATTTATATCCCCATTTTATAGATGAGGGAACTAAGTAAAAAAAAAAAAAAAAGAACCCAAATCACCCAGATAATTACTGCAGAAGGCTTTAAACCCAGCCAGTCTGACTCCAGGGACCACACACTAAGCCATCATAGAGTATTCTTCCCACTTTGATTTTCTAGGGCCTAACACAATGACTGGCCCATACTGAACACTGAAATACTTGTTAAAGGGTTGAAGGATCCCTAGCTTTTGTGGGCTCATAGAGACAAACTAAGAAGGATCTAGGGATCTGAAAAAGAACACAGATCCTGGTGGAATTCATTGGCTCAGGGGTCTGAATGGTACTTGGGAGAGCTATTAGGCCTCCCTGGTATAGATTTCCAGGTTGTGTCAGCAGGATACTGCTCCCATCAGATGCATAAGCCAACAGATACAGGCTTATCCATGACCCTGAAGGTCCAAGTCAGCTGGGCAGTCTTCCCCAAAATTGGATGTAGCAGAGCACAGTGTGCCCTCCTCTGAACTACAACCACTCTAATCACTGCTCTTACACCAACACTGACTTATATATCACCTGGTTCTTCATATATAATCACACCGGTTTATTATATATCACATTCCCCCTGTGGGCTGAAAATACTTAAGGTCAAGGCATTTGTATCATTCATCTTGGATTCCCAACACCAAATATAATATTCAGTCACCAATATACAGCATTAAAGCAGCCTGTGTTTTTCATTGCAGGGGAGGGAGGGAGTTACATGTTAGTCAACTTTCTGCAGAGGAAGTAAAAATCACTTTGTTTAAAAGCTTTATTGTTCCATGGAGGATTTTTAGTAATAATTTAACCAAATTTGGCTATAATTTGATAAGTTCCTATACCTTATACTGCATTATATTTGAAATTATAAGCAATAACCTCTTGTATTCTTCTGCTGGGATATCTTATAATTTATTTGGTTCTATATACTGACTTTTCACCTCTTAAATGTTCTCATTAGCACAAATTTAAAAAAACACAAATAACCCTATCCTAAGGGCATTGCACTTTTTTAAGGCTTCTATTAACATGTAGCCTAATACAAAATGTTGCCTACCAGAAGCCCAGGGAACATCGCAGCCTTGCACAGCAGGCTGGATATTTGCCTTGGTGCAGTCCCCAGAATAGTGGCTGTGAGGCAGGACAGTCAGAAGTTAGGAAAATTCCTTGGCCAACTAGAATAGGGAAACTGAAACAGCTGAACAAACTGGCTGAGCAATTTCCAGCCAGATACAGGTCACCTCCCTAGAGATAACATCTAGGCCTCAGTTGTATTTCAGCTCCAGGCCCAGAAAAGCAGCAAAACCAGGTGGGCTACGCCAGGACCACTGGCAATGACGAATCCCCCCTGCCCTGGTGCTCACCAATCAGTAGAGACCACGACCCTAAAAGGGTACACCAGAAAAGGGATGCATATTCTGCTGAAAACCTCCCCTGAGACCTCCCCTAAGATTCCCGCCAGCAAGAGAGAGCTAAACAAAGGACCCAGTGTGTGTTTCCCCAGCCAGAAGAATGCCTATGCCTTCTCCTTCCCCCTCATCTTCCCCCACAGGCAGGCATCTCCTAACTCTAAGGGTCCCCATGAGACTCGCAACCAGGGGAACAATGGGCAGTGATAGCTCATGCTGGGCTAATCCCCTGAACCTGTCTCCAAGGCCCCCTTTTCTCTGACTTCCCGGTGAGCTAAAGCAGCCCACCTTGGCTCACTTCTTTCCTACGGCATTTCTAGAGAGCCAAGCAGAGCACCACCTAGGTCTCTCCTGTTGCTTCTTCTATCCTAGGCCCTTCCTTGGGTCCCAGATTTTTAAAAAAATACTCTCAAAGTCACCTGGCCTCCTGTTATGAAATCTTTCCTGCATGAAGTCAAGAAACCATACTGGCCAGCCCTATGCAGACCTGCTCAGGGCCAGCTCCCCTGTCCTATAACAGCTGCAGGTGGTGAATTCTGGTGAATGAGCCAAACAGCTAGGTTTATCTTCAGGCTACTGTTGCATAAGTGAGATAGTAACACAAAACTGACTGTGGGGTCCCAGAATACTTCCTGGTGCTAATGTCCACTGTCAACCACACTCCAAGGACAGATGACTACTTCTACACAATGCTCTGCAAACGATGTCAAGTGTAGTCCTGAAAACACACACGACTCCTGAAGTGTGGGCAATGCATAACTAGTCCAGCTTTAGTAGTTCAACTAAGATTAAATATTTGTATGAACTCCTAAAGGTCCATCTCTATACTGAGGGGTTACTGGTAAAAGTTTAACCAACAGTCAGTCACCAAATGATCATTCTTGAATACAGAGTATCTCATTACAGATATCAATAACAGCCAGATGAGGAGCCATAGAAGGCTTCTGGCCACGGGAAAGATGTGACCAATACCCAGATTTAAGAAAATTAATGGCGGGGGGAGGGGTGGTTAAGTGGATAGCAGTACTGCTGGGGAGAAAAGTGGGGCTGAAATCTGACAAAGGAGCCATCAGGAAAGGAAGGGGAAGCCATAGTACTAGAGGCAGATTGGATGGCAAAGGGGAAGCCATAGTACTGGAGGCAGATTGGAGGGCAAGTAGATAACAGAGCAGATTTAAAATAATCTTTGAAGCAGAAGGAAAGCAAGGTTGTTAATACCGCCAAGGAATGTCAGGAGAAAAGGCTTGGTTGCATCAGAAGTTGCAATTTGGTGCCCTTACTACATTGACATTTCTTAAGCAGGTCTTGAAAATAGCAGAGCAGTACAGATGACCTAGAGAAGCCCAGAGACTGAATGAGACCATTAAAGAACAGAGGTGGCAGGAATTAAGAGGTTGCAGGAGAAAAAGAAGAAAAATGGGCTAGCCAGAGGACGAAACTTTGAGATTTAGTGAAGTGCGAAAATCAGGCGATCTCATGTAATCCAGACCCAAAAGAGGGCTTAAAAAAGAAGCAAATGCCACTGAAAAAAATTAACAATAAGGGCTAGAAACAGGCTGTTAGGTAACAGAGTACTGATCCAGTTGGGAACAGAAGGTAGCCTAGAAATAAGTGGGGAGGAGGATAAAGAAACGGAGACAGCAAAGGAAGTACTAGTACATAACGTAGTTTAAGTAAGAAAGCTGTTGGGTGGTAGCTCCAGAGAATATCAAAGTTTAAACTCGTTTGAAAAGAAGAGAAAGGGAGGAGGAAGTAAAAAGAGGTCAACTGAGCTCACATCAGATACTCCTGTTGGATATAAAAAGTATATCAGCATAAATTAAAGTCTATTTCAAGAGGGACAGGGTGGGGTTGAGAAACAAGAGCACAGTAGAAAAGACGTGTAAAAAATGCAATGAAGAATCAACCAGAAATAGGCAAGAAGGTTGCCAAAAAGTACAGAGGGCCCAGATGATGTGTTAGTTGAGGGGCAATCTGTATCATTCATTGCCTGGCACCAGCAAAACCTATCCTCAGGACCAACGATGGAGTTTACCCATGTTTGGGAATGCCCAGTCGTTCAAAACTGGTTGCATTCAGGAAAACCTGGGCACCTGTTGAAAATACAGCTTCTCTCACCCTACTCCTGCAGATTCTGACTCCTATTTAGGGTGTGGCTGGGGATTTTTAATGAGCACTCCAAGTAATTCTGATGCAGCCAGTAAGATGGCATTTGGAAACCAAGCGCATCATCAGAAGGATCTGATATACTTTTTAAAAATACAGATTACCAGCTCCTGTCCTAGCCTAGTGAATCTCACTATGCTCACATCAACAAAATGAAACACATCTTGTTTGAGTCTTTTTTCAATCAACTTTCCAGCAAAGGCATGTTAAATTTTTTTTTCAGTACAAACTACAACAGAATTGAACCAAATATTTTGAAAGTCCAGAGGTAGTGGCCTTGGACAGATACTTAATGAATGGCTATTCATTAAAAGACAACTGACTACTCTACTCTTTAAACTGCTCTTGGAAGGAAATTCAAGTAAAAAAAAAATACTCTTCCTGGTTCCTGTTCCTCTAAAGGACTTTCCAATCTCAAAGTCCATCTTTAAGCAGCTTCTAACAAACATTAACAGATTGACGTACATCATTTTATTATAAATCTTTAAACAAATTACTTGTGTAGATCACTGTTTTAAATACAAGACATATTCATTCATGTCACAAATATTATTAGCCTTAACATATATGTAAACATATAGGGTACATTGTCATTGCATAGCACTTTGCTTTTCAAAGCTCTGGGACATCTTAAAAACTAGTTGCAAGTATGTGAGAAGGGAAGCCAGAGAGACGTGGTTCAAATCCTGCTTCTGGAACTTAGGCTAGTTGTACAATATCACAAAATTAAGATTTTCTGAAACTTGATTTCTTTCTTCTGTAAATGGTAATAATACTACCTGTCTTGCTGGGTTGTCATAAAAATAAGAATTGTAAGTAAAACACATATAGTTCTGATTCAGGACCAGCATTTACTGTAATAAACAGTACTATTTTCCCTGTTACCCAGATTTCCATCGCAACCCCCTCTCAACAAAGGTGAAATTAGTCCTCTAGAAGTACTCATGATACTGGACTTCATGTCGGAAACCCGAGCATTCCAGCCATGGTGAGAACGTTAAAAAGAAACTCTTACTTATGGAAAGCTTGCATGTCATGATAATGTGGAGTCTTTTGTCACACATCACCCAGATGCTCAATAAATAACAAAAGATATACTTTTAAGTGTACTGCTGAGATAAGAAGATAATGAAGGTTCCCAAGGATAAGAGGAAAAAAGAAAAAGAACGACAAATCTAAACGCTAGCAGCAAACTAATTTGTAGGCCCACGCTGCCGTGGAAGCAATACCATTCCCTCCAGAAACCTGAGGGTCTTGTAAGGGAAAGGGACACTTGATCTTGAGCCTCTGAATGGGAAAGGGCTGAACATGAGAAACAACCTCAATGTTCCACGCTTGAAAGAGCTACACCTTTGTTAAAAGGGCGAGGTAGGAAAAATCTGCCTTCCATCAAAGCAAACTAACGAGTAAATCTGCAGACCTACACCAAGCCTAGATTAATTAATGAAGATAATGACACTGATCTCCCCTGAGCAAGCCTAAATTCAGAAATGCCTGGTTAATAGAAGTAGTCTTTGGAAGTAGAAACAAACAAGTATTTTCTATAGAAAGGTATCTTCCATACACATCCTTCAGGATTCCCATAAAATTAAGGAAACACGCTACCTTGAATAATAGCAGGAAACATACACGTTCAGTAGATAAGATTTTCCTCTACCCCCAAAGCTTTCAGATATTCATACTATGGAAAGGGGGAAGGAACAGAAAAGTTGAACCAAATAAAACACAAAATAAGAAAAGTTCAATCAGACACCACACACACACACATACAAAATGTCCTTTTAAATTTTTTTTCATAATGGAATTATGTGCAATAATGCCAGGTGTACTTGAATTTGAGTCCTGGATAACTAAACACCAGTTTATGATTCTAAGCAAGTTAGTAAAACTTCTGTGCCTCAATTTCTTCTACTGCAAAATGGGCATAATACTGTCCTACCTACCAATTAAGATTGCTGTGAAATTTCATACACATGTCTTCACGTGTGTATCACATAGCAGAGTTCTTTAATACACAAATCGCACTTAATAAATAGTAGCTATTGTGAACATTAATAGAGTGTCTCCTGTGTGCCAGGGATAGTGCCAGACTCTTTGGGATAGAGATGAATAATGATTCCTTGTTAGGATACTATCTGGCATGCTTGCTTTGTGCCAGACATTTACCTATATAATTGTACTTCATCCTCCCAACAGTCCCATAAAGTACTATTTTCTCCATTGTCCAGATGAGGAAACTAAGAAATGAGTTAAGAGTCTTGGTCCAATTCACACAACTAATAATGAAAGTGGGACTAGAACTTGGGTGCTATATGTCCCCAAAGCCTGTCTTAATTACCTCACCTCTCTCTTTTCCCCATTTGAGAAGATTCACATTCAGCTACATATGGAGAATGCAGTTGGTAGACTTCTTTTTCTTTCCTTTCTTTTTTCTTTTTTTTTTTTTGACCAAAAAGCAGAGAACTCTAAAAATAGTGGGTTTCACAATCATAGAATATAACACAACACCATTAAACTGAATTCTCTGCTCAGTTCTTGACATCTGTTTATGTTCCTTCTTTGAAAGGGAAAGTAATAACAATTTGATTATGAGTATGCAATGAGTCTAAACATTGTGGTTTTCATATGTAAATACTTTTTTAGGTACTATAGATTGGCACTTCTTAGGAATTTAAACCTTGTTTGCTTTTTGATGAGAAGATTCTATTTATATAATGATAGATAGTTGGATGAGATTTAATATTGAGTAGCAGATTTGATTAAAACAAGGAAGCACTTTCTAATTGTTTTACCACACCAAATTGAATAAGGTGTGGTCATTCAATAGTTTAAGACTACCTGTCAAAACACCAGATAATTCTCCAACAGATACTACAGACTATATTATGGTAAAGAGAAACAACTGTACCCAGGAAGGCACAGTAATTACTTTTCAGCCCTAATAATAATAGCAGCAAAAACTTGGAGTTCATGTTTAGAAAAAGAAAAAGAGGGGACAGGAGGTGCTTTGAATTTTCTCTGAATAAAAAATAGAATAGAGCCGAAACCGATTTGGCTCAGTGGATAGAGCGTCGGCCTGCGGACTGAAGGGTCCCAGGTTCGATTCCAGCGAGGGGCATGTACCTTGGTTTCAGGCACATCCCCATTAGATGTGCAGGAGGCAGCTGATCGATGTTTCTCTCCCATTGATGTTTCTAACTCTCTCTCTCCCTTCCTCTCTGTAAAAAATCAATAAAACATATTTTAAAAAAATAGAATAAAGTCCTAGTCAGTTTGGCTCAGTGGATAGAGTGTTGGACCCTCTGAAGGATCTTGGGTTCGATTCCAGTCAGCCCCGATCTCACATCAATGTTTCTCTCTGAGTCTCACTCCCTTTCACTCTCTCTAAAAATCAATGGGAAAATATCCTTGGATAAGGATTAACAACAAATAGAAAAGGAAAAGAAAAAAAAAGAACTCTTTCTTCTATAAGCACAGTACCTTGTAGAAATGTTTATAGGCTGCCACAGCACTACTCACTCCTAGTTCGAGAAGGGCGATATTATCTTTTGCTCAGAATTTGAAACTATGTAGGTGATTTTAAATAAAGTGATATAAAAGGCTTGGATTCCATTACCCTCCAGTTTGAAGACAGCTGATGATTAAGACATTGGGTAGCTCAAACAATTGAAAAATGGATTAATAAATAACTTCAACACAAAGCAATGCAGTTTCACTTTAAAAGGAAGAATGAATCACCTAAATCTGGAAGAGATTTCAGAGATTATTTCCCCAGTGTCTTCATTTTGCCGATGAGGAATCCAGACCTGAAGCACTGTAATTCGGTTACTTGTTTACATTTTTTTTCTCCTATCACTATTCCTGCCCTTAGCTCTTGTGGCTATAAATTCATCATAATTGTAAGCCATCATCATATTTTTCTGCCCTATGACTACTACAGCTTCCGGACAAGGGCTATTTTTAAACCTTCAACGCCTATCACATTCAAATCATCACAACAGCTTTGCAAAACCAGAACAAAATGAGTGAAAGTGAGGTAAAGTATCTGTATTCCTGCAAAAAAAAAGTATTCCTTGTTTAAATAAGCGTTTTGCCTCATAACTTGGTCTACATACGTGACATCTCTGGTTATGGCACAATAAGAGCACAAAATAAGGTCGAGGGGGGTTGTAAAGAAAAGTTCTGCAGATCAAGAAAAATATCTCTAGTGTGTTCTACATAGTTTCACGTTCCCCTTGGGAGAAAGGAATGCCTTTGAAGAGCTCAGGCGATGCGGGCTTGCATAGATCATCTTGCTCATTTCTTCCAATACTAAGGTTCAATGAGAAGTCAGAACTCAACATCCCGCATTGTTGATATCTCCATGTGTCAGCACGAAGACAGCAGTAAGAATTAAGTTTCTTGATAGTAGGAACGTTTTTCCTCATGAGAGGCTTGCATCTACTCACGCTCAGGGTGCGAGTGGAGGGGTTGTTTTCCAAAAGGGAAAACGCGGAGCACTCAGGTTAGCTGGTCCTCGGTCACTCAACAGCGAGGCTGCCAGACCAGGGTGACCATCTGCCTCCCCATCCACTAGTCCTTCACGAGGACGTGCCGAAAGCAAGAATTTAGCGAAGAATCGTAAACGTTGGTATTCAGAAAATGGGCACGATAATCAAACTTTTAAGAGTGGTACATCTACTTCCGGAATTCTCTGAGAATTGACCTCCAAGGCAAGCGCAGCCTAGGCGGGTTCCTGTCCAAGCAAGGTCCCCGGGGGAAAGGGACAAAATCGGGAAGACGAGGGAGGGGGGGGGGCCTGCGCAACCCCAGGAAAACCTCCCCGGCTGGCTCCCCTTGCAGCCGGCAGACTAAGCGCACCGACAGGGCGCGTCCCACACCTGAGCCCACGCCCCCTGCCCATCCCTCCCTCCCGAGGCACTCACCTAGGGTGCCCGCGGGTGACGGGGTCCTGAAGGCGGCCGTCTCGGCCCATTCCGGGTGCAGCGAGGGCCGACTCCAGGGTCTGGGGGTCCCGTGCAGCAGGTAGCCGACATTGGACTTCCGCC
>NW_006293951.1:2803241-2803645 GCF_000327345.1 Myotis davidii
TCGCCCTCTCCTGGGGGTCCTGGCACCAAGTTCTCTGAATCCCCAGCAGCCTTTGCCAGTCTCAAGTACATATGGGGCGGTGTGCCACCTGAATCCTTGAAGAGTCGTTCTTTTGTAGGGATCCTTGCATTGCCCTGGGAAACATGGTGGCTCTGTTTTATTCTCCTCTAGTTCTTCTTTCCTTTCTGAGCAGCAGATGCAAGTTCTTTTTATATATTTAAAAGAAACTTGGGACGAGAGCACTGGGGCTGCTTCCACCCCCTTCTCTTCGGAGCCCAACGCCGGAGGCCCTGGGAGAGGGACGGGGAGCGCGCAGAGCTCAAGCTGCTGGAGCCGCCAGCGCCACGGCCTCCGCCTCCTCCGCGGGCCGGGAAAGCTGCCAAGGACGCGCGGTGCCTAGTGGA
>NW_006293951.1:2803983-2807399 GCF_000327345.1 Myotis davidii
TAACCAGCGAGTTAGGTGTTTTAGGTAAGCAGACCAAGATGCGGAAGCGACAAGGAGCAGAGCTGATGAGTACCGCCTTCAGACCTGGTTGCTGCAGCCTTGCCAGGAAACTAGTCTTCGCCAAGTGCCAGCTGGAGTGCACAGGGGCCGGTGGAGGAACCTGGAGCCCTGGACCGTGGGAGATCCACTGTACACACAGGAGCGGGCAGCCCGGAATCACCCCTCCCCTAGGAATTAACACAGTGACAGAAGACTATGGACTGATTCATGCTCCTTACATTTTATTGTTCTATTTTCCAATGTAGCAGAAAGTATATGTATACTGATGTGTTTTAATTCTAATTAAAATGTTTTAAACATTCTATTTAATTTCATCAACATAACCTGTCTCAGACTGATCTAGTTCCTAATAAACAAAATAAAACCAAAAAAGGATACTCAGAATAAAAATAATGAACTAATAAGTGGTTTCAACTACTGGTAGAACATCACTTCCCACACTAGAATTTAATAGAAGTCAGCACTTTACAGCAGATTCTCTCTTATTTCAATCTCATTGGAGAAAGGTGAAAAATTTCTTTCATTTTAATAATAAATTGTGTTATTTCCTCAGTAAATGAATTATAAATGTTACTTATTTACTTTGATGCTTTCACTAAATATGATTTTATATAAATATCATTAAAGAAAAAAAGGTCACTAAAAGGCATAAATGATGCTGACTTTATTCAGCAGCATTAGGGGGCTGACATACAGCAGATAAGTTCATGAAGATCTAATTAAAGAAGAGGATACAGCTATATTTTAACAGGAACTGAATGGGAGAACATATTTGTCAATAATACATCTAGTAAGTTCTTAATATTCAAAATATAGAAGGAACTTATAAAACTCAACAACAACAAAATAAATTAAACAATTCAATTAAGAAGTGGGCAAAAGATCTGAATAGACATTTCTCTCAAAAGGACATAAAGATGGCCAATTGACATATGAAACAATGCTCAACTTCACGAATCATCAGAAAAATACAAATTACAACCACTATGAGATCACCTCACATCTGTCAGAATGGCTATCAGTAAATAAATAAACAAGTGTTGGCAAGGATGTGGAGAAAAGGGAACTCTCTTGCACTGTTGATGGGGATGCAGACTGGTGCATCCACTGTCACAGACAGTTTGGAGTTACCTAAAAGAATTAAAAATGGAATTGCCTTATGACTCAGCGATTCCACTTGTGGGAATACATCCAAAGAAACCTGAAGCACTGACTCAGAAGAACATAAGCACCCCTAGGTTCACTGCAGTGTTATTTACAATAGCCAAGATTTGGAAGCAGCCCAGTGACCATCTGTAGATGAGTGGATAAAAGAGGCATGGTACATTTACACAATGGAATATTACGTGGCCATAAAAAAGAAGGGAAGGAAATCTTATCTTGCAACAGCAATGGATGGGTTGAGAGAGTATTTTGCTAAGTGAAGCAAGCCAGTCAGAGAAAGACAAGTACTATATGATTTCATTTATATGTGGAATCTAATGAACAAAATTAACAAATAAAGTGGAAATAGCCTCATAGGGAGAACAGACTGCCAACTGTCAGAGGGGAGGGTGCTTGAGGGGGCTAGGTGAGAAAGGTGAAGGAATTAAATAAAAGAACAAAACCAAAAAGCTGCTCATAGACAATAGTATTATGATTACCAGATTACCAGAGGAAAAGGGGAATAGGGGAAGTAGAAGAAGAAGGTAAAGGGAGGATAAATGGTGATGGAAGGAGACTTGGAGTGGTGAACACACAATAAAATATACAGATGATGCATTATAGAATTATACACCTGAAACCTATAAAATTGTATTAACCAATGTCACCCTAATAAATTTAATTAAAAAATAAAACCAAATAAATACATACAAGGAGCCCATGGCCTACTCACCCTCTCCCTACTCCTGCTTTTACATGTGGTTCTGTAAGGATGCGGATGTAAGTCCTGAGCTGCTGCAGCCATCTTGTGACCAGCAGGGGAGATGTCATGGATCTACTGAGGGTAGCAGAACAGAATGATGAAAGAGCCCAGGCTATTGCTGAGTTCAACACGATACTGAAAACCCCCAGAAACTCCCTACCTCTTAAATCCTTGATAAGTGGCAAAATAAACTGTCCTTATTGTGAAGCCACTGTTAGCCAGACATTTTTGTTAATGTTTAGCCAAAAGCGTACTGATACAAGGAAAATAGTTTATCCAAATTTTAGGAAATTTGTTGTGCAATTATAAAGCTATGTATTTAGCCCTGGCTGGTTTGGCTTAGTGGATAGAGCGTCAGCCTGTGGACTGAAGGGTCCCAGGTTCGATTCCAGCCAAGGGCACATGCCTGGGTTGTGAGCTTGATCCCCAATAGGAAGTGTGCAGGAGGCAACCTATCAATGATTCTCTGTCATCATTGGTGTTTCTATCTTCTTTCCCTCTCCCTTCCTCTCTATGAAATCAATAAAGTACAACCAAGAAATGACTTTCTCAGGACCCCAGCCATCACTTTGAGTATTGGGTATGAATTTGTGCCCCTCAATGAGTAAAATATTATCAGAATTAAATAACTTATTCTAGATATTAGAGTATGCATTAGCTTTCTAGTAGCCCTCTAACATATGAACTAGAATATAATAATTCCCATTTTCACCACGAAGAACATAGGAAGGAGAAAATGTAGCACATGTGAGTCAAGGCATAGAAGAATGTCCTAATAGGAAGTTTAAAAACTTGTGTTACTGCCTGGCTGTTGTGGCTCAGTGATTGAGCTTTGACCCATGAACCAGGCGGTCATGGTTGGATTCCCAGTCAGAGCACATGCCAGGATTGTGGGCTCGAGCCCCAGTGTGGGGCGTGCAGGAGGCAGCCGATCAATGATTCTCTCTTATCATTGATGTTTCTATCTCTCTCTCTCTCCATCTCCCTTCTTCTCTAAAAAATCAATAAAATATTTTTTTAAAAAAAGGTATGTATTTAATGTTTTATTATTACTGCTTCGCACTGTTTTAGTTTAGGAATTCCACATATTCCTTTGTTGTTTTCCGATGAGATCATCTAGAAAGGGTCAGCAAATTGTGATTTGTGGCCAAATCCAGCCAATTCCTTGCTATTTTTGTATGACCGATGAACTTATGGATGGTATTTATTTATTTCATTTTAAAAAATATTTTTATTGATTTCAGATAGGAAGGGAGAGGGAGAAAGAGTTAGAAACATCAATGATGAGAGAGAATCATTGATTGGCTGCCTCTTGCACGCCCCCCACTGGGGACCGGTCTCACTACCTGGACATGTGCCCTTGACCAGAATCCAACCAGGGACTCTCCAGCAGGAGCCAAGAGGTTACTGGTCAGGGCACATGCCAGGGTTATGGGCTCCATCCTAGTGG
>NW_006293951.1:2807423-2833248 GCF_000327345.1 Myotis davidii
GTAAATTGGGGGGGGGGGGATAAAAAAAAAGAATTTTGTGATACATGAAAATTATGTAAAATACAAATTTCTATGTCCATAAATAAAATGTTATTGAGCTCAGCCAGCAGTTTATGGCTGTTTTCCCACATCTGTATTGAGTAGTTGAGATAGAGACCGGATTGACAACCAATCTGACACTGGCCCTTAACAGAGAAAGTTTGTTGACCCCTAATATAGATGAAAATAAGAATCTTATATAAAAGTTTTGTTTCATTTTTGAAAAATTATTAAACTATTATCAAAAACTATAATTTAAGCTCTGACATATTATGCCTTTGTACATTCCATAACAATGTCAACAGGTGACACACTGAAGCTACAAGACTGTAGCCAATCTATAATTGTAAATTTACCTCTTTCTCCAGTGACACCATTGCTTTATTACAAATTCACACATCTATAGGCATTTGCAGTAGTCCACATAACTGCATCATTAGAATACAAAATAAGCATATTCAAAACAGCCCTGAAATTATTCATGAAAAAGAGACAAAGTATAAACTTAAGTCAGTGATGTTATTTATGTAATACCTCAAATAGAGTTTTTCTTTCAAAATAGACACAAATATGTGATAAGCATTTTCATGAGAATATGGACAATCAGAAATATTTTTTAAATCACGAAATAAACATTTTCATGCTAACATACTCAAATGACTATAAGAAAACAGACTCCTTATTTTTGAGTCTCCAAAATGCAAACCTGAAACTGTGGAATGTGTCCCTTTCTACCATATTCTGTATTTACGTATAGCTTTGTCTGATTTTCTTTCTAGACTATAAGCTCCTGATGGCAGTCTAATTCCTATTTGTATGCTCTGCAGCATCTTATTTAGTAGCTTTCACAAAGTAAAATACTCATTGAAACTAGCTGAAGACAAATGCATGACAGGAAAAACTCTTCATGAGTGTGAACAGTATTCTTCCTGAAGGAATGGATCCTAAGTAGTAAGAAATTTAGATGACAATTTCTGTATAAAATTTTTGATAAAGTGTTTTTTTATATATTTTTACTGACTTTAGAGTGAGAGGAAGGGAGAGGGAGAGAGACATAGGAACATCAATGACAGAGAAACATCAATTGCTGGCTCCTGGGGATCAAGCCCGAAACCCAGGCATATGCCCTGATGGGGAATAGAACCTGTGACCTATTGGTTCATAGGATGATAATCAACCACTGAGTCACACCATTCAGGCTTTGTATAAAAATTTTAATAGCATCTTTATTTGTGATAGTAAAGGTGTGGAAGCAATTTACATATCAATAAGAGTCTTCTTTTTTAAGAAGTATAATTCATCCATTCTAAAGAATATTTTGCCAGCCTTAAAAATAATGTCATTGATAACTCTTAATAACCTAGAAAAATATTCATCTTAAAATGTTTAGAGGGAAAAACAGGATTCAGAATTGTATATTCAGTATGATTCAAGGAAAGGCACCAAAATGTTAACAGGAGTTTTCATTGAAAGTTAAGATTATAGGTAAATATAATTTTCTTTTTATGTTTCCACATCTTCTAAATGTTCTACAATAAACATGTATTACTTTTATTACTAGGAAAAGAAAAAAAGTTGGGGAAATAAATGAATGGTGTGGGCAGAACCTCATCTGTGACCAATCTGCAGGAAAATAATCTGATTAATTCTGGGTGAAATGACTGTTCTTATCCTGAACTGAGCAGGTCTCTCCCAGGCTGTGAGGGAGAGATGTGACTCCTGTCCGAGGACAGAGAAGCTCTGCCGGGGACAAGTATAATGAGCAAAACTGGGCTGTGAATCTTGAACCTAAAAGGCTGACACTGCCTCTGTAGCCTCACTGGTGTGATCTTCACTGACCTGGCCAATTATTATCTGTGTCTTTGCTGATCCAGAAGATATGTAAGAACAAAATCAGTTGTTAAGTAATATGCTCAATACCTTAGGCAGTTTAATAGACACAGTCAGAGGCTCTCTGTGCTTATTTTCAGATTTTTATCAGATGTATCCTGTTACATATTATAACTATATTATATTGTATTCATATGTCCTAAATAACGGTCTGCTCTAGAAGCATCAATATTGTTTAGTATAGAGCTGCAAGCACCATTACTTCCACATCTTTTCCAGCTTTTCATGTTCGGTAGTTGCTCAATTGGTTGATCTTAAAGGAAATTTTGAGATTCCACTGATGCATATAGTATGTGGTCAATAAATGTTCATCTACAAACTGCCACAAGAGTTTTTAGTAGTGATTAGTTTATAGAAAAACGCTGCAGGTTTAATAGTCATATGCAAAGTTATTACCATGAGAATGTAATAACAGATTGAGACCTACCTATTGAAATTATTGGAACACATTTAATTTTTCCATTTCCCTGATTTGATCTCACTTTCAAAAGTTCTAAAAAAAAAAAAAAAGGTTTAAAAAATACAACAAAACAGAGTTCTAATGAAATATACTAAGCAAAAAATATCCTTAAATGTCACACATATATCCTTTAAAATGTACAGAAACCGTACAGTAATGTGCACAATATATTCATACATGGATTTTAAAAATATTCAACATCCAATAAGAATGTGTTTCTAAGAAGTATTTCAGAAAAATCCTGTTTTTCCCACCAATCATGACATGTGGAAATCAAAGGATCTTACAGGCAATGGTAGACTACCATGGTCCAGTCCAAAGAATGGCCGTTTTCCAGGTAAAGCACACTTTTAAGGGGCAATCTCTGACTTATTTAATGTGTGTAATTAAAATTACGTTGTTATAATTTATACCTGAATTCAAGCCAGCTTTTATTTTTGCATCTGGTAGGAAGAAGTGACATTAAAAAACTTCTCACCGGAGATAATTAGACTTGTAATAGGCAATATTTTCATCAGTTAAATTTTTTTTTTCATCTTTGTTTGATATTAAGTATACATGCTTAGCTAGGCATGTAATTTTTTTTTAAATATATTTTATTAATTTTTTACAGAGAGGAAGGGAGAGAGATAGAGAGTTAGAAACATCGATGAGAGAGAGACATCGATCAGCTGCCTCCTGCACATCTCCTACTGGGGATGTGCCCGCAACCCAGGTACATGCCCTTGACCGGTATCGAACCTGGGACCTTTCAGTTCGCAGGCCGACGCTCTATCCACTGAGCCAAACCGGTTTCGGCATAGGCATGTAATTTGATGAGGCCCTTTTCACATTACATATATTTAGTAGCATAGCCTTTATTTTCCAATAGATTGTTATCCAGGATTATGGCAATTATTCATGAAAATATTTTAAAAAGCTATTTTAAATATATGTTACTTTCTGCCAATCCTACTGAAATAGCCAAGCCTGAAGTCTGAATCTATACACATCTTAAGAAAAATGGTTACACTCAGCAGCAAGTTAATGCAAAACTTACCTTTGTATTAAGAAGAAAGTTTGTGGCCGAAACCGGTTTGGCTCAGTGGATAGAGCATCGGCCTGCGGACTGAAGGGTCGCAGGTTCGATTCCGGTCAAGGGCATGTACCTGGGTTGCGGGCACATCCACAGTGGGAGATGTGCAGGAGGCAGCTGATCGATGTTTCTCTCTCATCAATGTTTCTATCTCTCTATCTTTCTCCCTTCCTCTCTGTAAAAAATCAATAAAATATATTTAAAAAAAGAAGAAGAAGAAGAAAGTTTGTGAGCGTATATTTTAAAAGACAGCTCTAATGTTTAGAAAATTTGGATAAAGAATCATTGAAAGAGGAGAGTTGGAATTAAAGACTAGAAGAAAATATAGCTTAGCTTCTGACTATGTACAGGGTAGGGCAAAAGTAGGTTATAGTTGCAAGTACATGAAACACAGTTTATTCTTATATTATTATTAATTATTGTATTATTTTCCATATGAACAACTGTAAACCTACTTTTGCCCCTCTCTGTATTGAAAAATAACATTATGATTTATTTTAAAAATTATTTATACAATTCCAGTTCATTAGAATTGAGTTATAAATAAGATTATTGAATAAAATTATTTGACTAAAATTTTTATTAGAGAAGTATAAATGGGCATGCCCATGCCCTAAACCTCCAAGAAAGCATATCTATTTCTAAAATAAGTATTGGGACTTTAAAAGCAACATAGACAGGATATAAAATATATGCATATTTTGAAATGGTTACTTCAAATTATCAGAACATTTTGAAAGACTAGTTTTTAAAATGCTATTGCTTAATGTGAATTGCTGTTTGATATTTTTAAGTGGATAATAACTTCTAAAAATTTGAACAAGATATATAATTTAATAATTTTAAAAAATGAAGCAGTCATGATGTGAGCAGGATAATTTTTTTCTTTTTCTTTCAAATAAGATCTAACCTGACCACCTCATTTCATAATGCAATGTTTCACTTTCTCCCGGCACAATCTCTTTTCCCTCTTCTACTTTTTTCTTTTTCCACAAAAGTTTCACTATCTAATATACTTTGGTTTTTACATATTATGTTTACTATTTTTTATATTTTCCCTCATTGCTACATATGATACAAACTTTAAAAAGGCATGAAACCATCTTTGTGTTGTTTTCTGACACACCTTAATCTGCTAGAGCAATACCTGGCATAACAGGTTCTCAAGAAATATTTGTGAATTAATGCATGTATAAGTGAATGAATAAATTTCATCATATAGTATTTTAATAATGGCAGCTACTGTGTTATTGGAAATACTATTGGCTACCAAAGGCTAAACACTGTTTTAAAAATAGCTTTAAACATATGTTTGAAAGATCTTACATAAGTATTTCACTCAATCTTTGCAATAACCTTGTCAATTAGGCATTTTTACCTCATTTTAAAAATGAAACAGTTGAGGGTTGGAGAGATTAAGTGCCTTTCCAGGGTCTCAGAGATGGTAAGTGCCAGGGCTAAAATTTGCACAAAATTCCATGCTTTATAAAAAAGACTTCTGCTGACAGCCTGCTTTAGAACAATTATTTCTTTAGAATTCATGCTAATTTTTATTTCTGACTTCACTATGAAATATTTGAGAGCCCATATTTCTTTATATTCTTACAAGTGGCCTGGTGCACGAAATTTGTGCATATTAAAAGGGAATTAATTAGAGGAAATATTTTAATATTGCTATTTGCCCTTTCTCTATAATAGAAGTGTCAGAGATGAAAGAAAATTAGTAAAATGTATATGGAAATCTTCCTCCTGTCAGAGTCGGGCACGCCGCAGGACCCAGAGTCAAGTCCCTGCCCACCCGCACGCACCTTGAAATCTCGAGAGACCCAGACCCAGCCAGCCCCACCCCCGTCAAGCCCCACAGGGTGGGGGGCGCAGCCTCAGGTCCCCATCAAGCCCCACTGGGCAGGGGGTGCAGCCCCAGGTCCTCCAGCCTGGTGCCAGGGCAGGGGGCATGGCCTCAGGTCCCTTGGCCCCAGAGCAAGGGCACAAAGGTGCGAGGGCATGATGGCTATTTGCATATTAGCTCTTTATTATATAGGATTTTTGAATAGATACTATATTTCCATGGCTGAAATAGAAACTATAAAAAGATAATCAACCGCCGAACCGGTTTGGCTCAGTGGATGGAGCGTTGGCCTGCGGACTCAAGGGTCCCAGGTTCGATTCCGGTCAGGGGCATGTGCCTTGGTTGCGGGCACATCCCCGGTGGGGGGTGTGCAGGAGGCGGCTGATCGATGTTTCTCTCTCATCGATGTTTCTGACTCTCTATCCCTCTCCCTTCTTCTCTGTGGAAATTAATAGAATATATTTTAAAAAGAAAAAAAAAAGATAATCACCTACTGAGGAATCCGACTCCCCTCTTCACTCCCACCCCCATTCCCTCCCATCAACCCTTTGCTCTTTTACAGGTAACTATTTCTATAGGTTTCCACAGTTACTTTATGGAAAACAAGAAAAGAGTATGTTCTTATTTTTTCCCATTTTTTACATATAGGGTAGCTTCCTATAACGAGAGCTGATATTTTCACTGTCAATGGATTTCAATGTGGTGAATACCTTGTTTCTCCTTTAATTTATTTGGGAAAGAAGTTTATATGACTGACATTAATCTTGGACTAATAGCTCTTTTAAATGAGGTAAATCATCCTGTGACATTTGATGGACATTATTAATAATTTAAAATGTCAAAGGAAGTCAACTTATGAAGGTATCAGTAGGGTTCTTACATTAGGTTTACTTTAATATGCACTAATTAAAATGTTTACTGCTCGTATTTTGAAGTTTTAATGATTTTTATAATCTCTCTACAACTTGACACATGAGGTTTTAGAAATTTTGAGTTGAAAAGCTGCATTGGAATGTGGGAGTATTGAAAGATTCGACTTTATTAAGTCTTTGAAGTAATAGCATTAATTTTTTCCCAAGAACATAAACACATTATTTTTTTTCTTCTAAGCACAGAAACCGGGAAATCCATTGTTAAAAATAAAGCCAGATCCTGGATAGCCAAGTTCATTGTTGAAGGCCTGAATCATTATTTCAGCACAGTCTGGGGCAAGGCTGACTTCATGGGCGTGCGGACCTGGGCTCGGCTAGGACCCCCTGCTTAGTTTACCGCCACTGTCTTGAAATTTTTAATAATTTTTGAACAAGGCGATCCATATCTTCATTTTCAATGAGTCTCACAAATTATGTGGACAGCTGCAACATTTTTACTATTTACGGGATGTCACTAGAGTTATGATTTATCTTTGCATTGCTTTCTACATTTAAATTACATTATAAATTGTGTTTACTTTTGACCCTGGCAATATTTTTGCCAGTGGGATTTATCTTCTTTGACAGTTATGTTGTAAATTATTCTCAGTTTCTTCTTAACATATTTAAGTTATAGTTGATTCATAAAATGCTTAAGAAGGAACTCTGTTGGATAATTTCAAATACAGTGTTAGAGGTCTAGTTTTTAGATTGACAAAGAGAGAATCATAGGAATAATCATTCACTTAATTTAACGACCATTTCCTCCAATTAGTTGGCATTTAGTACCTGCTGACATCATTGTAGGTGACGTTAGGTTCTATAAACTCAATTCCAGATGTGTTATAAGAAAAGCTAGATGGCAAAGAACCCACTTTATTGAGTTCCTACAATGCACTAGTCAATGCATGTACAACCAAAAATGAAGAAAATTCCTTACACAAGTTCCCATCAATTTTGGCCTCTTTCTTACCAACAGTGGGGTTGCAGAAACCCGCCACATGGCCCTCACAACAATATAGTGCTACCCAAGTCTCCTGAAAATTGTAGGGATGAGAAGAGATTTTCTTGACACTCCTGGAGGCTGGTCCAGCTGTTTTAGCTTTTGAATGTAACACACTTTCAGTTTTATTGCATAAGAGAAGATCAAGGGTCACATAGACTTATACTAGTAGTTTCAACCTCAAAGAAAAACAGTATTTTTCAGAAGAGAAAAAAGGAGAGATTTTTAGGAAAGTTTATGCTATTATTTCTAGTATTTTATACAACAGGCAAGTGTCAACTTTAGCTGGTATTTGTTGCAGTGCCCATGGTGGATTATAATGAGGATTGCATTAGAGGTTTCAACTCATGAGAACTTCACAGAAATCCAATTCTGTCTGGTTCCCCACCTCCCCTGTCTCCCCCCGCCCCCAAAATATCAAGTCAAAGAACAGGACGCCCAACAGCAGCTGATTTGCTACAACACATATTTGTTCTTCAAGGAGCTAGTAAATGAACCTTCTCAAAGTTTTGGGACTCTGCAGTTCCTTCATGGAAAAGAGAACAAAGAATTGTCTCCCCAAATAAAGCATACAATCATCGTTCTTTTTTCATTAAAATCATGTTTCTTTCATTAGAATGTTTCCCTTTTCAGAACAGGTATTTCTTTCATGCTGGTACGTTCCTGATGTAATTCACCTAAGTGTAGCCTCTGGCCGAAATAATCTTTTAGCAAAGATTACAAGGAGGAGAGATGATAGATGGAGAAAATGGGCAAAGGTGATACACGTTTCTTAATAAGGAATGTGCAGACATGTCAAAGCAAAGCATTTAGCTTTTAGTTCAGTACTCACTTTGAATAAATATATAAATCATGTAGAAAGTCATAAACTTTTTCTGCAAGTACAAATCAAAGAGAAGTTGCTCAAACTGATAAAAAGGTAACAGATGAAATGAACAAAAGATAACCAGTTTATTTACTGGGAAGAGTTATGCATCACACCATATTCAGTTGGTAACATAAACCAAGATATAAGAATTAATATATTGGCTTCAGTTATTTTCTTAGCACTGGAGTATCTTTTCCAACCATTTGAGTGCATGATCAGATTACAGAAATGCAAGCACATATATGGATTCTCCCATGAGGCATTCACTTAGGATTGTCTACAACTTAAAAAAAAAATGAAACAGGACAGCAATGATAAATTAATAGGGAATTTTTTGAATTTAAAATAAATGCATATATTTACTTTGAGAACAAGTTTCCTTTGAAATTTGAATTTTTAAAAATAATTAGCAATAATTATTAAAAATACTTCCTTAGGTCAGCCTTCTAGTCATGTTTTTATATGATATTCTCATTATGTGGAAATGTTTCACATCATTTATCCCGAAAAGGCATAGTAACAAAATTGCAATTAAAGGTGGAAATAGCAGAATAATTACAACAGTAATCATGCTGTGTACAAATCGGGATTGGCCACACATTACACAAATGTTAATGCTGGAAACAAACACAGTATCAGAATCATGTACGGTTCATCCCATATACATAATCATGCAAATAAAAACACTGAGTAGATTATAAAAATGTCACAAAAGATTTTCAAAGAATTGTTTAATTGACTCTAACAGTCAAACCATCCAGTTTAAAAATGTCGTGGCAATGATGTTAAAGTCATTTACTTTCTCTAAGTTTTGGTGCACAATCATACTATGAACCCAAACAACAAAATTATTCATTCTATATTTCCATTATTATCGGCTAATGATTTGTCAACAAAATGATGGAATTTCTCTCTATAGTTCTCTGATCTTTGTTTTAAAAAGACTTTGAAAAAAGAAAAATAGTCACATTAGAACACAGATTTTCTTCTCAGTGTTTTCAACCATAATGATCAGAGACTAATTCTTTAAATAAAGTTAAAATCAGAATGTGCTCTCAACCAATGTTACAAGCAAGTAAACTCCAATCGCAGAAATAACCTGGCTCAGCAGTTTATCCAGGTTTCAGTTTAAAGAGGACAAAATTTAAATAACTCCAGAGGAAAGGAATAAAAATATACTGATTAGAGCCATGCATTTCAATATGGAAAGGAGACCAGATATAAGTAACAATCTCCTTACATTCCTAATGGAGAAATCACAAGAAATGACTTCTATACTGTTCATATTATGAATATGGGAAAGCTTACATGATGTGAAATATCTCATGCAAACATTTTACACGGCATACTTTTATGCACTCATACCCTTACACTAAAGGCAGTTCATTGCTGCTCTTCTTCGTAAGTAGATTATTTCTGGAAATCCTTGATTGAGGAACATATTGTAATACTAAGTATCTTTTTTCAGTTATACTTTGAGTAAAAACTATAGAAGAGATGTCTAGAGGAAACCTTTCAGGTGTTAAATAATAGAATCAGGTTACAAATGAAATACATCAGGAACAATGGCAGTTAACCTGGTATTTAAAATAAGTTGAATTCTATTTCAGACACCACTCATCTGGAGGCATTATTACAGACAATGGAAAAGTTCATTCAGAAGCCAGAGTAGTCTTGTATGTCCACAGAAATTGATTTTAAGGTGGAAATTATGTCAATATCAGCACTCACTATACTACCTATCACTACACCAGTTCAACAGCTTTTTGAAGAATTATGTTCTTCCCTTTATGTGGAAACAGTTTGTGATATTAAATACAAGGACTATTTTAAAAACACTCTGGTTCATAAACAGGTAAGTTATAGGGCAATATTTAAAATCGTGAACTTTTCTCTAAGAGTTCCTTTTGAACCT
The DNA here is from genome assembly GCF_000327345.1 of Myotis davidii. Taxonomy (NCBI): domain Eukaryota; kingdom Metazoa; phylum Chordata; class Mammalia; order Chiroptera; family Vespertilionidae; genus Myotis; species Myotis davidii. Next base: position 2,817,434 of record NW_006293951.1, read on the forward strand.
AGTCCTGCTTTATATCTGCAACATCAGTGCATTTGTGGCAACCTTGGTTGAACCAGCACAGTTGCTTCCTGGAAATCCATGTTTCCCCTGATGTGCCTTTCTGAGAGACAGTTTATGTCTTTTGGCTGATGGAACAGAACAATTATACATTAAACTTGCCATTCTTACCACAGTAGAAAATAGATTTCACTTTTCGTTTTTACATTTTGTAATTACCATTTGAGACTGCAGAGGATTGTATTTAATGCAGAATATCAGGAAATGTCCACATTTATGGTTTATTTGATCGACATTTCATGCTTGTTTGAGACAGAAGGACTATCTCTACATGGATATTTTCTAAAACCTGGGAAAAGCAAATGTTGTAGATTGAAGACTCTTTTAAGAAAAGATAATGTTTGAGAGGCATTTACCCCCTTAAGGGAATGCGAACCTTCTATTTCCAAAGTATTCCTGAGGACATATTTTTTTTTTAGACTGACAATTGAGGCTTTTTATAGTAAAATTACTATATTCTGGATAATTTTAAAGATATGAAATATAGCTGCAAGAAAAAATACCAACAATCTTGTTTTATTTTTTACCAAATATTTTGGAAAAATTAGGATTGCTATTCTACTTTCAAGGAATAAAATATTTTATGGCTAACCAGAGTACTTTATTTTTAAATCTAAAATAAAAGATTAACAGGATTATGAAATCCTAGAATTTTAATACATCATCATAAGATATCTTACCACTTAAGTTAATCCTTACTGGACAATAAATATTTAATTTTGTAAAAACAAATCAACATAATTATCAATTTTGATATTAATTTACCACTGTTAAGAATCTCTTTCCTAGAGCTAATATAAATCCCTCACACTGAAGACTGTTTTTCTTATTCTAGTCTTAATAACAATGTCGATAGCTGCCATCTATCATTGGTTACATTTTCTTGCAGGTCAATAGTCTATGTCTTCCTTAGGCTAAAGTTTAATCTTTCTGAATAGGTCTTCTCTTAATTACTTAATAACTTTGATTTCTCAAAGTTATCCAAATTTCTCTTATTGAAACAGAATTGGATGGAAGGGGTATGATTGGAAAGATTAATCTGAGGGTCCTGTATGCTCCTGGGCCCTCAGGCCAAAGACAAGATATCACCCCTTTTTATTTTACCATTTAACTAAAAACAAATCCTCAGTAAAAAGCATTTCTTCATATTGTCCTTCTCAGTGTGGTAATTGTGCTTACTTTTTAAAAATTACCTGGTTACTCTGCTAACCACACTTGCTAGTTACTTTTAATCTTTGCTCACTGTGTTTGAAATAATTAGCCGGTATTTTTGTATTTCTGTAGTCTTTTCCCGCCACATCTCTCTTCAAGTGGTTTTACTGAGGGTTTTTTTTGTTTTTGTTTTTTCCACTAATACTTCAATTTCAATCATGATATTCTTTACACGTATACTGATTTTTTTTTCATCAGCGCTACACATATTTATTCATTTTAAATAAATATAGATGAGGCTGAGTTCAAACTATGCTAAATGATGCCACAGTGTAAATACATGGAATTCTCTCTTACTGCTTGGGTACTACGACCTAATTTTGTGCCGAAAATTAGAAATTTATTTCCAAGTTTCTATACCTTCTTGGCAAAGTTTTGCTAAAATGAACCTTTTTATAGAATTGATGTTTCAAAATAAATATTTCCCATTCTGTTCATAAAAAGGAACTGAAAAAAAATTAATATAGACTTGATAAAATGTCTATTGTCAGAAAAAAAGTGTTGTCTGTGACCCGGCCTTTCACTGGGGCATAAATACCAAGAAAGATGCAATACTGCACCGTCAGTAGGATGACTGCTCTGTAGTTATACAGAGACAACGCTTACTGCTGAATTCCCTGCACCAGCAACAAAACTGATGAGGCAATACAGAAAGATGTCCTGAGGTGCTTTTTAGATTGGCGTATTTTCCGTCAGGCACAAACAGTTTTTATTGAAAGTCAACTTTGCAGCTATCCCACTTCTCAGGTCCACACACATAATACTTGGAAAAGAAAGAACAAAAAGGAAAAAAGAGAAAGCAGTGGTGAGGAGTAGCTACCTTTAATTGAACTCTGATACAATCCACGCTGTCTCACTAACACTGGTACAGGGCAGATACAACACCAATAAAATGAAGAAGGTGTTCAGGAACAGCAAGGCCATTGCAGGTGGGGGGGAAACAGAAGGCTAGGCTGCCACGATGGAGACTTTATGAAGACTTGTCTCTTTTTCTGTTTCCTTAACCTGAATCTCTATGTATGGTGAAAATTTCTAACGACTTCAAGTTGCATAATAAACGACACTGTTGAAAATAGCACTCCTATATAAGAAATTACAAGCCTCTTGGTTGCTTTGGTAATAGTGACCACAACTTCACAGGTGCATGACTGATGAAAGCTCCTGCACTGTGCTTTATGACTTACCGATCGGCCGCCATCCGCGATGGACCATTCCATCAGTGTTCCACCCACGCCCGCTCAATAGGCTGAGTGGCTCTGACGAGATCTTCATTATTAGAGCCCTGTATTGTTAACCATCTTCTCTGTTAACCGTGAGGATTGTGTTTGTTTTAAAGAGAAGTTACAGATACTGTTACAGGAACAGGTCAAACCGTTATGATTGTAAATAAGTTAAGGCTACCTGACTAGGCAAGGAATCAGGGCTGGGAGCAGTTGTGTGGGCAGCACTTGATAGTTAAGGAGCCCGAGAGTGTTAGGCCTTTCAGCCCAATTAGCTGTTTTCCTTGTGTGTCAGATGATGTGCAAACTAAATTTTGCCATGAAAATCTACTGCCTTAAACCAAGTCATAAGTTACCCAGCAGAATTTGTAAATGAACTAGGAACATGTATGATCTCAGTATGTATAATATGATGGTAGGCACCTGAGTGTTTGTCAAAAGTAGACAATGAGCTAAGGTTTATTATCTATTGTTTTTTTGGCAAGGAAGATTCATTATGAAAAAACTAACAACAACAACACATACAATTTTAATCACTATTTGAACACTTTCTGGGTAAATTCATTAACGGAAGGCGAACTTACATCTATCTATGTATATATTTTCCCCATTTGTATTTGATACCTTTCAGTGGGAAAGACTCATAGGAGGACCCTGAATTTGGGAGAAGTAAAAAGAAAACTCTGGTCATTAAATAAACACACCATTTCCCCCCTATTTTTCAGCCTTCTTTAACATCATCACACACACATATACACACACAAAGGAGCAGCACCAGTGCATCTACTCATCTGCAATTTAAAAAAATTAAAGATGCCGTCCAAAGTTGAATAAGTCAATGAATCATAACATAGTCTCTTTCTTAGATTTACTTAATGTCCAGTGAAGACTTCTAGTTAAAAAAGAAAATCCAGCAGTTAATGAGCTGATTAGAAAGTAAGTGCATAAACAATATCAGTGTAGCAGCAAAATACAGTTGCTGTTAACATTCCGATGCACCTCATTTATCATTTTTTGTGCAAGAAAAATGTCCACAGTCTGGCCCATACCAGATGTCAATCTCTATTGCAACTCATACTTAATGGAGCAAATGATACTTCTTTAAAAATAAATGACTTAAATTCACCTCTTAGAGAAATGATTTCTATAGACATAAACTACGTGGCAAACAAAAGCACAAAATGAATACCAATGGTGAGAAAAGCTGGAATCAATTTCTACAGCCGAATGTGACGTTTGAGGAAGGAAGATTTTACAATATATGTATTTTACATGGTCTTAGGTCTCTCTTACGCTATCGACATAAAGCCAGTCGTCTGAGCTACGTGTCCTGTGTTCTTTGTTCGGTTGATGTTTGTTTTTTATTTCATTGAACTGTGGCCATTTCATTGCAGAAGTTCATCTGTGACTTAGAGAAACCGTAATACGCTGTATCACACGGGAGTCTGGGCTTTGTGTTAATCTTCTCAACTTTCATCTTCCCAAGTGACGGGCATTAATCCCACCACAGCGTCTAACCACCGAGAAGCAAACAGCAGCTGGGCCTTGGGCAGTGTCCTGGGTGAGGCTACAAAACGTTCACCCCAGATGTTCGTCCGCGGGAGGTGCAGAGGGGGGGTCGGGAGGCTTGGAGAGACAGCGGAGCGGGGCGCACTGCGAGCTGGAATGTGGCGGCTCCTCGGGGAGAGCTGTGTCAGGACTGGAAACGAGAGACAAGCGCGTCAGCAAGGAAGGCAGCGACAGGGGCCCGGCGAGGCAGGCACGGGATGTGCACCGAAACGGAAAAAGAAATATGAACAGAAATTCTGCATGGGGAGATGGTTCACATCGAAAGCATGCCTCGACAACCGCCGCTTTTCGAAACCGCTCACGAAACAGAAAAAGGAAACGTGTTAGGGAAACATGGGAACGCTTCCTTGCGATCCCTTCTTTCTCCATTTTCGCACAGTCTCGCTCCCCTCGGTCTCTGGGTTAGGTGCAAGGTTTTTAAAGATCAGTTTGTCTCAGACTTTTATGCGTACTCGGGTCCCTGGGGGAGCTTGGTAAAATGCAGGATCTGCTTCGACAGGTGGGACCTGAGAACCTGCATTTCTGACAAGCATCCGGGGACCAAGGCTTTAGACTGAGGATTCTAAGTCAGTTCTATGGTAGATGCAACAGGATAATTAATCTGCCGCTGGATTGCTAATTTGCTCCAAGGGCTCCCCCTATCTGCTTTAGCTGGGCAGTTTAAATAAGACTAGGGAGTTTTAAATAAAGCCTTTTCTATTTACTAAGTATATAATGCCGACTTCCGCAAGACCTCTCAGAGCCTCTGGTTTAAATAAACTCAGACATGCTCAGGTTCATCAGTACCAAGAGAAATAATCCTAAAGAACAAGGAAGCAAAATTACTGCATTTCCTAAGGTAACACTACAACTCGAATCTGGGTTCAGATTTTTTTGAAATCTAACGGAGGGGAAAAAAAATACCCACTGTGAGGATATTTGTATTATTGAAAGAGATCAGCATTTTCCCATAACTTTGCTTCCCCTCCCCTTATATTATGGAATTCAGTACCATATAATTCATTTCTGACAGGAGTAATATTTGAGAAAACTATTCAAGGTTCATTGTTATTATTACTAGAGGCCCAGTGCACAAAATTTGTGCATGGGTAGGGTCCTTAATGGCTGCCAGCTGCTGGCTGGGGTCTTCCTTTTCCACGCCGCCCCCTGGTGGTCAGTGCATGTTATAGTGAGAGATCAAACTCCCAGTTGGTCAAACTCTTGAGGGGACACTTTGCATATTAGGCTTTTATATATATATATAATTTACTTATTTATACATAGCTTTTGAGCTAATATTATTGAAGTTAGTAAAAAAATGATCATTAAAACAATTTTAATCTTTGGTGCTGAAATGACCCTTCAGGTAGGCCTCAAAATATCAGAATTTTGATACGAAAGCAAAATTACGCCAAATACCCATCTGCTTGAGTCACTCTTACTTCCCAAAGTCTTTGACCTGCCATACATTTAGTTGAAAAGGAGATATGCTCTTCTGTAGAGTTGGGAGCAGCAGTGATAAAAATGATTTTTCCTATTTATTTTAAAAACGTGGTAGGTAAACAGGGGAGAACTGGTTTCAAGAGGACTGGGGGAATATTTCATGGCAAGACTCTCTCTCCCCTCTCCAGACAGTCAGATGGCCCAGGAAACGCCACAGCAGACAGACTTTCCCACAGACCCAACAGAGTTTCTTTCTGTTAAATCTGCATGGTTCAGAATGAGTTTCTTTTCAGGGAACCAAACATGTTCCTCAGCTAATGGCAAGTGGCACAAGGGAAACATGTTGAAGGCCCTGTGTAGTTCAACAGAGAAAGGAAGACAAGCATTTCTGCCTGGCCCGCTGAAGTGTGTAACAACAGCTTACCCACGGGGTCCCACTCACTTGGCCCAACCTTGGCATTAGGTCGCTCATGATCATTTAAAACATGTTTTCAAGGTGAAGGGATTAAAAAGTACAAATTGGAAGTTACAAAATAGTCACAAGGATGTAAAGTGCAGCACAGGGAATACAGACAATAGCATTATAATAACTACGTATGGTGCCAGGTGGGTACTAGACTGATAGGGGGAAATACTTCGTAAATTATAGAAATGTCTAACTATGCTGTATACCTGAAACGAACAGAATATTTAATGTCAACTGTAATTGTAAAATTAGAAAAAATTTAAAATTTTTTTCTATTATTTCAGATTGCTTACAAGGTATGATATTATAAATATCTTGTATTATAGTATTACTATTCTAAATTTGCATGAATCCACTCACACTGCATATATGTGGTAGAAGCATAGTCTTGGTTTACAGAATAAGAAATTATTTCTAAAATGTAAGTATTTGACAGGTTCTAATGATTAGCTATAGGAAAGAGTTCAGTTTCAATTCTGACTGCTAAATATCTTTAGGAGCTCACTCGTTGTTCAGTCTTTACCATTTACAAGTTTAATTTATGTAGGTAAAACCATGTTGTGAACAGTAGGTCTAGGGACTATTACTAAGTACAAAAATAGTCAGAAAGGTTTCTTTTCCCAAGTAAGCAAGTTCTTGGAGAAAAATACAAAATACCAAATATTTCTATGTATTTAAATATTACATCCAACACTGCAATACATTGGGTAACCCTTTCGTATTATGGTTTTTATTATCTACTAGAGGCCCAGTGCACGAAATTCGTGCACTCAGGGGGTGGGAGGGGAGAAGGGTGTCCCTCAGCTCGGCCTGCGCCTTCTTGCAGTCTGGGAGCCCTTGGGGGATGTCTGACTGATGTGGGGAGTGGGCCTAAGCCAGCAGTTGAACACCCTTAGTGCTGCCATGGAGGCGGGAGAGGCTCCTGGCACTGCCAGCCATGAGGCAGCTTCTGGGTGAGTGGTGCTCCCTCTGTGGGAATGCAGTGACCACCAAGGGGCAGCTCCTGCGTTGAGCGTCTGACCCCCAGTGGTTGGTGCGCATCATAGCAACTGGTTGATTTGCATACTAGCCATTTATTATATAGGATAAACAACTTTAGTAATTTAACTCTACACTGGAATCAGCCTGTAAAACACATATATGGAAAGTTCTATATTTTTAAATATGAGAACATGTTCTTTTATTCAAAACCATATACCTAAAATTTTATCCTAACATATATATAAGCTTTAGGAAGTATAAAACAATTTTTAAAGTGAGAAACAGAAATAGAACACCTGATCTGAAATCACTCAACATCCGTAGCATGTTTTGTTTTTTTGAACAAATGAACCTTTTCAATTCAGGGATAAAGAGTTAACATGGTGGTTTAAGCACTCTCTGACTTTGCTTCTCACAGCATAACTAAAGGGGGAGTTGTGCATCTCCAGGCAGTGCCCCGGTATATGGTGGTGGTTAGGAGAGTCATTGGGCTCAGTTGCTTTAAGGATGGGCGACCCTGGATAAGTCATTTTATCGCCCCAAACCACATTTTCCTCATTATCAAATGGTGTAATAACTGTTTACCTTATGGGGGTTGTAGTGATCAATAAGTATAAAGAATTTAACACTTGCGTACGGAAGAATTCGAAGGTTGACTGTGTTAAGTTTTCTGTCAGAAAGAAGTGAAAAGGGCAGTCAGGACATTTAATTTGATCCATTTGGCAGTGGGTACAGGTGGGAAGGAAGCCAGTCGTAATTCCAGTGACTCAGAAAAGGACAGTCTTTTCAGGTCTAAATGCATTTTATCATTTCTCTGCGTGGACCACAATGAGGGACAGTGGAAGCCAGCTCGGGACCAGGCTGTATTCATGTGGGTAGAAACCAGAAACATTTGCAATTCATTAACTTTTTTTTTTAAGTAAATCATTTGTGCGGAGGTAGCAAGCGATCTAAATTCAATCATTTCAGAAGGTATGGGACTGGGGCAGGTAACCATTTAGTCAAACTGGTTCTCAAAAAAAAGGGGGGGGCAACATGAAATAAAAGTAAAGTTAAAAATATCCCCCAATAGCCGCCTCCACTCTTTGCCCACGCTAATTAGAGAGGGCAGGTCTGTGCCTTGAGGAAAGGGTGGGCACTAGGCACGGCTGGCAGCAATGTCAGATATCAAGCGCACACTGGGGGCCAGGCCCGTGCCTCCTTCCCATCCTTCCTTTATAAGAGATGGAACTCGGCCAGCAAAGTAACTTTCCGAGAATGCACAACTGGTATGTGTTAGAGATGGAACTGAAACCCAAGCAATCTGACTTCAAAGCTCCTTCACTCCTCCCTGGAATCAGTAGTTACTAAGCACCTGCCCGTCCCTGGCACCCTGTCCCAGGCCCTGGGAGGGGGATGCTGGGCGGAGAATGAACTGCAGGTGTAGAGCCCACGTTCTTCACCACTCCCTGCAGAAAAATCGACTGAGATGGGTTTGAACATTGATAATTGCATTTCCTTACGTAACTGAAATTAGTCTAAGCTGCCTACGGTAGACTAATGGCACTTGTACGTTCACGGAGAACTTTCCTGAAGCAAAACCCTGCTGCTGGGAGTGGTGGGGGAGGCAGGCTGAGATAGCAATCAGGAGAGCCCGGCGTGGGGCCTCTTTAATCACTTAGCAGGCTGCACAACTGCCTCAGGGACCAAGTCACACTGGGGCTTTGGGGCCACTGTTTCTGGGCAACACCTGTGACACCTCCCCCCACCCCCTCCCCAGCTAAGCCCCAGCCACCGCAGCCTGCTACGGACACATACTCCTCAGACACACGTGGAAGCACGCTCGAGCCCGCCCTACTCAAAAGAAGCCCGGCCTGGTAGCAGCAAGAACAGTAAGCAGGTGGAAAAGCCACACCAGACTATAAACGTTTGGCACCGTCAGAGGCCAAATAACTGGAGAGGAAATATTACGGGAGGAGGACGAGGTCCTGGCGGGGTGCTCCATGCTGTGGGAGTTCACTCAGGACGAGAATTCATGATGGACAGGGAACGCTTTTCCTGGAGTAGAAACTGCCAGCGCCCTCTCTAGCTGAGTGTCCAGGGTGCATGGGGACCTGCCTTTCAATTTCTTCAGTTAATCTCACATGAAGGGCTCTGTCACTGCAAATATTCCTTTTGGAAATGCCAATTACAAGCTTTTCTCCACCTTTCAACGTCAGCTGTAATGAGGGCACGAATGGACAGAAAACGGAAACACGTTCATAACGTTGTCTAAGAACAGACATTACACATGCTTTATATCCTTCCTGTTTGTTTGCCTGGGGAATATATTCTAAGGACAATGGACAAACAAACAAACAAAAAGTAGGGCCAACATCCTCACAATTCCAGGCTTTCTGTTTGGGAATATAATGAAACACTGGGGTAACGTAAATAGCTAGTCCTGCTAGCGGCCAGGAAAACAAACGCTAGCTCTCTTGGATTTCCATTAGGTCCACATGGACTTCAGGTAACCAATGTGTGTTCATCTCACCCATTGGAATAAAATGTAGCAAGTGAAATGATGTACAGGCGGTTATGGTGTTGAAAAGGAGAGCTTGGGGTGTATGGCTCTGACATGCAGTTGGGTGGGGAGAGAAAGGACGTCTGAATTTACCTGACCGTCGGGCAGTCTTGCCTCCCGGCTAGTTGTGAGCACTGTGGCGGTACGGAGGCAGCAGGCTGCTGACAATCTACAAGAAACTGATAAATTAGACATGTATACAAAGAGACGACAGAGCATCATGTTAGTAACTAAAAGCAGTTGCCTGAGAGATTTAGTGAGGAATGTGTATTCACACAGAAACATCTGGATTAAGCTATTTACCCCCTCCCATTCATGCCATTAGAAAAGACAAGACTTTTTTCTTAAATACCGTATTAAAAAATTAGTGACACGAAATTAGTAATGAGATTCCTCAAGCACATTAGGACATATGTGGCCATTCATATTTGGTGCTTGGATATATCTGAAAGTAAAGGGTCCTTTAATATAATGAAAAATCTTCAAGTTCTGAACTGGCCCGTGATGGTAGTGACTTGCTTCGCACTTAGATCTGCTATTCCAAAATGGAACAATTTCAGGTAACTGACTTTATTGTCAAGACAGCTGGGCATAGTATCAACCCCATAGGTACACTGAGAAAAGCACTGAGGAAAGTAATCTTTCCCATTACTAATAGAAGGATATCAGGGAAGAAAATCATCTTTACAGTTTTCTGAAAATAGATTTCTTGTATTTATCACAAGAAATAACTGGTTAGCAGAAATCTTAGAATGTGTAAATTGGTAGTAACTTGGACTGATGGAGAAAACCAATCTGAATGGGAAATCCACTTTTGTTTTATTTTTGCCATTTAAAAGTATATAATGTATAACTCATGCTAGGTTAACAAAGTGCTAGCTAATAGAAGTCCATGCTTTAGCTGATCAGTTACGTTAATCATCTACTCCAAAAAAGATTACTGGGTGTTCTCAAATAATCAAAGAATAGTCTTACTGGTACCAGGCCGACCACACTAGAATTACCAAGGAAGCTGGCTAAAAATACATAGATTATATTTTTTGCAAAAAGATTTGGCAAAAAAGTTAAAATTCAAGTTAGACTTAAAAGTTCAATTATTCTTAAATATTTGCAAAATTTCCTCTTGCTAACTGCTTAGACTATGTGTTTCTTAGCCTGCCTCTTTCCCCATGGTATGTAGATAATATTTAAGATAAATTCTCGAATTACAGCCTTGAATTAATGAGAATGTATTTTAAAAAATCTGTATTCCAAGGCTGTGTCCAAGTATCGCTTGTTCTAAAGCCAGTATATTCTCTATTATACGAAAACCTGACTATAGAACTCCAGACTATCAAAATTCATGAAAGTTGCTGATGCTTAAGATATTGAAAACATACTAAAGCTGTCTGTGATGCAGAGTAGAACACATAGAAGGCAGGCTTGGTTTGAGTTCATTCAGGAGAACATTATTGAAGGGACCCTTTAACAAGGTGGTCTTTGTTGGAGAGTAACTTATTAATTATTGCTTATTAATAGGAATGAGATCTGATTCTTGTTTAGTATCTGATATTCAGATTATACACTCAGTAAAAGTCCTTCAAATGTAACAAATATTTCTGTTTTCTCTGCTGTGAGGGATTCTTTTTGTTTTTAACTCTTTGTTTTCTCATTTTGCAGCTTGATTAGCTCAATGATTCCCTTTTGTAGAAACTCAGAGTCTTACAGGATGAATTCCTTTATCCTCCGTTTATCTTTTCTAAAGGATTTTCTAAGTGATAATTTAGGAACATTTTGGACTAATTTAGATAAGGATTCTGATACAGCCAGGTGTGTGCTGCCCTCCCATGGTGCATTTGGGTAATGCAATGGATGCCGATGAACATGAATCCTTGGAAAACATGCTGGAATCTGGCCTTATGCCTCACATTGCTGGGGAGGTATAAATATAACTTTTTTATAGCAAAGTTTTTGCCTCTGTGAAATGGTAAGCTCTAGAATCTGTGCCAATGCAGTCACATATTATTCATTTGAAATATGTTTTGTGTTAAAAATTGGAAAACCGGTGAGCAGGACTACAAGGCACTACCTAAATGAACTGTTTAATATAAGGTAGATATTCCTTCCATCTCTAGTGAATATCAGTTTTTCCTTCTTTAGAAGTAATATTCTCTGGATAATTATTACTCATTTTTGCATTTATTATTTATATGTATTTAAGGAATAAAAAGTAAATTCCATAAATAAGATGGTGATAGGTGAAAAAAAAAGAAGTTAAGAAAATAGCTGTATTGCTCCAACTCAATTTTCTTCTAAATTCTTCTCAGGCCAGTAGCCTCCAATCATGTCTAACCCCACTAAACAGCCCGTGTGTTAGCATGTACTTGGTAAAATGAAAGGGATGGGTTGGGAGATTGAGAAAATCCCTTCCAGCCCAGAGATGCTGTGGGCTTTACCTGAACTCACCAGCTCGGTCTAAGAGCTGGTAAACTCACTCCTGAAGGAACTAAGCCTCGTCTCATTGTAGAGGGTGTAAAAGGTGAAAATTATGTATCTTAAGGAGGAGGCCTTGCAGAACCACAGCAGTCACTGCTGTTATCTGGGCCACCAAAATTCGCCTCAAGCATGCAACAGTCAAGTTAAACTTCTATTATGTGTCTGAAACTATGTTTGGAGGCAGGGATAAAAGGAAAACAGAGAAGATACAGTCCCTGGTCAATTGAGAAACACAAGCACATTCAACAAGCAATTACAATAAAAGTGTCATGACGGTGATGATGGTGATGATGATGATGACAGCAGCTCACACTTACTGATTGATGGCCATGTACCTGGCACTGTGCAGGCACTGAAATGCAGGCCCTCCTTTAACCCTGTTTTAGTATTCCCAATTTACGGATGAGGAAAGAGGGATTTTGGTTAAGTAACTTGCCAAAGTCCACTAAGAGCTGGGCTGAGATTTGAATCTAGGACTGTATGATTCAAGGGCTGAATTAAACCTATAGACACCTCACTGCCTTACTTCCCATGACAGGGAAGTTAGGGCTCTCAGAGCAGAAACAATGAACTAAATCTAAGTGGCCAGGGAACGCTCCCTGGAGGTTGTGACATCTGTGATGTACACTGAAAACTATGAGTTGGCCAGGAGCTTCTTAGCAACGATTGCATGTTTATGGTCTCTGCTAACAGTAATTAAATATTTTACAAGATTAAAGTGTTTAAAGTGTTCAGAACGGAATTAAATAACACTGTGCATTTATAGTATAAGGTCACAGGCCTGAGAAAGGTCATAGCATACGCAAGAGATTGTTAGTGCCTTAAGGGCAGAGATAAATAAAGGATGTTATTGCGTAAAGCATCTGTGGGTCTGTCTTAATTACACATGAAGAGCATCCTTGTACGACATTCCTCCAAGTAGAAAGGAAGGTAGAAAAGAGAATGAGAACAAAGGAAGGAAATTACCAGCTGAATCAACATGAAGTAGTTTCTCCTGGGAACTTTATACTAGTTATCTGTCTGGAATGAGACAGTCTGGAGTTCTTGTTTTCACTATTCCTACCATGAGGAAAGCAAGTATTTTTTGGTATATGCGACAATATCAAAATCTCATATATCCTGAGACTGTTTTTCTCTTTAACATTTTTCATGATTTTTGCTACTGAAACAAATGCAGAGCTTAGCATCAGAGCAGGTGGTCTACCAACATTCATTGATTAATACAGATCACCATATATATTAACTTGCTCAAGGTCACGCAGCTGGAAAGCAGGGGAGCAAGGATTTGACTTCAGACTTTTCTGATGCTGAGGCCTATTTTCTAGTCACTACTCTAGCTGTCTCTCGAATCGACACCAGCTGCCTCTAGAAAATATCAGGGTCATAGAATCAATGAAACATAAAAACTACACCAGACATAGTAATTTGGAGGCAACCAATTACCTCAAAAACACAAAGCAAGATAAAGGGTGCAGGGATGGGGATGATATCTAGTTTCTCTAGAGAGGTGGCTGAAATCCATGAATTTCATTGGCGAGGGAGAAAAGTCTCATCGTATGTATTCTCTTCAGGCTTCTACTATTTTAAAACTTTTCAATGCAATTTAGAAAACGAATCAAGTTTCTAAAAGCCAATGCCCACTGGTGGCTGTTTGGGTTGGGAGGGAGAGCCTCCGGTGGAAGGAGGCAGGGGACACCTCTGTTTTGGCTCCACACCTGGCTCAGAGGGCAGTGGTGGGAGTTGGTGAGGACAGTGTGGGTGAAGGAGATCTGTGGAGACCACAACAGCTATGATGAGTAGTGGGGCTGCAGAAGGGCGTCCGTGGTGGCCAGATGCTGGGCGAGAGGCAGAACAGCAGCTCTTTGTGGCAAACGGCCTCCTCCAGAATGGCTTGCACCCAACCAACCCCTGGCTTTCCTGACTTGAGAACTAATGCAAGCCTACCATTGCAGGAGATCTTATTTTCCACATCACATCTGCTTCCCTCATGACCATAAACTCCTCTGGGTGCTATGTACTTTCCCATGAAAACTATCTCTGTCCCCTGAGTTTTCCTTAGGCCAAGTTCTTTTTTTAAAAAAAATATATTTTTATTTATTTCAGAGAGGAAGGGAGAGGGTGGGAGAGATAGACACATCCATGATGAGAGAGAATCATTGATTAGCTGCCTCCTGCACACTCCCTACTAGGGATTGAGCCACAACCAAGGCACATGCCCTTGACAAGAATCAAACCTGGGACCCTTGAGTCTGAAGGCAGACGCTCTATCCACTGAGCCAAACAAGTTAAGAATAGGAATGGAACTGTGAACTCCCGGTTCATAGGTCGATGCTCAACCACTGAGACACACCAGCCAGGCAGGCCAAGTTCTTGCAAGGCACGATTTCAACTTCCCTCACTCTCCTCCTTGCTCCCTGACCATGTCCCAGTTTGTGCACTACCTTCTAAAACTGAGGTGTTCAGAAAGGAAATCAGGTATGATAAGATGTGACTGGCGGAGTGGAGTGGCAGAGTCTCGCCTTGTCTGAGACATCCTGCTTCTATGAAAAGAGCAGAAGCCCGTGTGGCATTTTTTTGGCAGCCACATTTCCCTGCTATTTCCCATAAGTCTACTTTATTTACAGATGGTGCTCTCAAGCCATGCTTCCTCTATCGTGAAATTACAGTGTCTGGCACTCCAATGGAATATTTTATGTAATTTTAGCTTTCTAATAAAAGTTTCGGCTTTTCCTATCTGAACCATCTTTCAGATCTGATTCTGTCATCTAGTATATTAACTTCCTCTCCCTTTTATTTCTCTTTCAAATCAGAAAAATGTGATAACATGACCTTGATATCTTTATCTCTCAGACTAGAGGACCGATGCATGAAATTCGTGCACGGGGTGGGGGGGGGGATGTCCCTCAGCCTGGCCTGTGCCCTCTCGCAATCTGGGACCCTCGGGGGATGTCCAACTGGCAGTCGGACATCCCTCTCACAATCCAGGACCCCTCGCTCCTTACTGCCCACCTGCTCACTCCTTACTGCTTGGCTCACCGCTCCTTAGCACTGCCTAGGAGGCAAGAGAGGCTCCTGCCACCACCACTGTACTCGCCAGCCATGAGCGGTGCTCCAGCTGTGGGAGCGCGCTGACTACCAGGGGGAAGCTCCTGCATTGAGCATTTGCCCCCTAGTGGTCAGTGCGCATCATAGTGACTGGTTGTTCTGGTCATCCGGTCCTTCTGCCATAATGGTTGCTGGGCTTTTATATATATAGATTAGCAACTAATAGTAAGGTTAGGCTAAGTAGAGACAATACTTCATAAATACCAGTCTATGAATTCAGACCCTTTGAACATGTGCATTCAACCAGTTATGAATCCAAACAATTATAGTATCATCTAGAATTTCTCTGTCTAAAAAATATTGTAAAATACCTGGTTAGTTGTTTGCCAAAATTCAGGTATATTGTGTTTCCACTTTTCCTGGTTTTATAAGCGAGAGAATGAGGGTAAGTCTAGCATAAGTCGTTCTTGATGAACTCATGCTGGTTTTTAGCAATCCCCACCTTATATTGAGCATATGAAACCCATTGCTTTCTAGAAATCTGCCAAGGATCAGCCTCAAGGTTGTAGGTCTACAGGTTAGAGAAACTACTTTCTTTTATAAGAAATTACATTTCTTCTTTTGACACACCTAGGAATTCACCTTTTCATTTTCATATTCTATTTCTCCCTGGGACCTCTCCCCCTGTCTTTTATAAGGCTGTGATTTTTATAGCATGTTTCCTTCAACAACAAAAAGTGAGAAGGAGAGGGATAGATGCTTTCATTCCTTTCATGCCATTTTGAAAATGGCAACTCATATATACTCAAATATTGGCAGGAGAAGA
>NW_006293951.1:2833455-2834160 GCF_000327345.1 Myotis davidii
GATTTTTTACAGAGAGGAAGGGAGAGGGATAGAGAGCCAGAAACATCGATGAGAGAGAAACATTGATCAGCTGCCTCCTGCATGCCCCCAACTGGGGATGTGCCCGCAACCAAGGTACATGCGCTTGACTGGAATCAAACCTGGGATCCTTTAGTCCACAGGCTGATGCTCTATCCACTGAGCCAAACTGGTTAAGGCATAGGTTTTGTTTTTATTTTATAAATAAGAAACTGAGGCCTAGGGAGGTTAAGGAATTTATGCATGGTCATGAAAGGGCAAGGGCTACGCCCTCCATCTTGCCCCGGATCCTCCATTTTTGGGCAGCAGCCATTAGCCATGTGCTCAACAAGGAGCTTCTTCCCGGAAGCCCAAGCCTCTGGTAGCCACACCTAGGATTTCTTTAAACTAACCAATGATAATCAAGGGAAGTGCGTGCGATAGACACAACCACATCCTGTGTAACAAGACCCCGACTTGCGCCTGGCCAATCGGCAGGGTCCACAGTCCTCTCTCCTCCCCTGACTCCAGCCCCCCTATAAAACCCCTCTCCCCACAGAGCTCTCGCTCTCTCTCTACCTCCTGCCGCTGTGTCGGTGAGTGTGGTGGACGGGGAGCTCAAGCTAGCTCGAATAAAGGCTCTTTTGCTTTTGCATCAGACTCGGCTCCCTGATGGTCTTTTGGGGATCCTGTAATCTGGGCATAACA
>NW_006293951.1:2845783-2847862 GCF_000327345.1 Myotis davidii
GTGGATCACAGAGCACAGAGCTCTGAGCCTAGCTTCTGTCATGTAGCATAATGGGTTTGAGATTTATCCATCTTGCTGCATTATCAGGGGTACTATTATTATTGGCCGTTTTACAGTATAGTAAATATATTGTAAGGCAGTATGGTATAATATGGGCTTATATATATAGTAAAGTATATATACCCTAACCCTAACCCAAGTGCAGATAGTACATAGAGTGAGGCACAGATAGTAAAATACATATAGTATAGAGTAGTATAATAGATAGTATATATAGATAGTATTGTGTAGTATAATGTAGTATAGGATAGTATACTATAGGATAGTGTATACTGAATAATATATTATATAGTAGAGGCCCAATGCATGAAATTCATGCACGGGATGGTGTCCCTCAGCCCGGCCTGCACCCTCTCCAATCTGGGACCCCCTGCAGGATCGGGCCTAAACCAGCAGTCTGACATCCCTCTCACAATCCAGGACCCCTCGCTCCTTACTGCCCACCTGCTCACTCCTTACTGCTTGGCTCACCGCTCCTTAGCACTGCCTAGGAGGCAAGAGAGGCTCCTGCCACCACCACTGTACTCGCCAGCCATGAGCGGTGCTCCAGCTGTGGGAGCGCGCTGACTACCAGGGGGAAGCTCCTGCATTGAGCATTTGCCCCCTAGTGGTCAGTGCGCATCATAGTGACTGGTTGTTCTGGTCATCCGGTCCTTCTGCCATAATGGTTGCTGGGCTTTTATATATATAGATTAGCAACTAATAGTAAGGTTAGGCTAAGTAGAGACAATACTTCATAAATACCAGTCTATGAATTCGGACCCTTTGAACATGTGCATTCAACCAGTTATGAATCCAAACAATTATAGTATCATCTAGAATTTCTCTGTCTAAAAAATATTGTAAAATACCTGGTTAGTTGTTTGCCAAAATTCAGGTATATTGTGTTTCCACTTTTCCTGGTTTTATAAGCGAGAGAATGAGGGTAAGTCTAGCATAAGTCGTTCTTGATGAACTCATGCTGGTTTTTAGCAATCCCCACCTTATATTGAGCATATGAAACCCATTGCTTTCTAGAAATCTGCCAAGGATCAGCCTCAAGGTTGTAGGTCTACAGGTTAGAGAAACTACTTTCTTTTATAAGAAATTACATTTCTTCTTTTGACACACCTAGGAATTCACCTTTTCATTTTCATATTCTATTTCTCCCTGGGACCTCTCCCCCTGTCTTTTATAAGGCTGTGATTTTTATAGCATGTTTCCTTCAACAACAAAAAGTGAGAAGGAGAGGGATAGATGCTTTCATTCCTTTCATGCCATTTTGAAAATGGCAACTCATATATACTCAAATATTGGCAGGAGAAGTGAAAAGTCACGATACAAAGAGCAAACATGCCTCTTGGTGAGACAGTTAATATCTTTGATAACTTGGTGTACTGTTTCCAGGTCTGTTAAAGAAAGATAGGCTTAATAATTAAATCTACCCACCTGGACAATTGCTGTTATAGAATATGACATCACTATTATTTCCAAATAGATATCACTTTGAACAAAAATTTTACCTATTTGAAGTATTCATTAAGGACCTTTCTGTAGGACAGATGATTAATGGTTAGTAGAAAAGCAAGACTGTTTAATTATTAAAGCTATTACAATAAGGGTTCACAGGGACTTGTTCTAAGATAACTCCATAGTTAATGATCACACCCTCTTTATATCCATAGGATATCCTTCTTTTTTTCTTTCAGCAAATCTAGCCTTGTTCTTCCAAACTATTCCCTAATTGAGATTTCAGCAAATACATAAAAGAGCATGCAGAAAGAATGTAGAAGGAAGGGGAAAGGATGAAAAATAAGGGTAGCATGTAAGAGTTCTTAAGTGCTGTATATATGCAAACACTAGGCTAAGCACTTTGCATGCAATAGCTTTTCCATCCTTACAAAGAAATAGTTTTTTAAAAATATATATATATTTTATTGATTTTTTACAGAGAGGAAGGGAGAGGGATAGAGAGCCAGAAACATCGATGAGAGAGAAACATTGATCAGCTGCCTCCTGCATGCCCCCAACTGGGGATGT
>NW_006293951.1:2847997-2899907 GCF_000327345.1 Myotis davidii
AGGGTCAGGAAAGGGCAAGGTCTACGCCCTCCATCTTGCCCCGGATCCTCCATTTTTGGGCAGCAGCCATTAGCCATGTGCTCAACAAGGAGCTTCTTCCCGGAAGCCCAAGCCTCTGGTAGCCACACCTAGGATTTCTTTAAACTAACCAATGATAATCAAGGGAAGTGCGTGCGATAGACACAACCACATCCTGTGTAACAAGACCCCGACTTGCGCCTGGCCAATCGGCAGGGTCCACAGTCCTCTCTCCTCCCCTGACTCCAGCCCCCCTATAAAACCCCTCTCCCCACAGAGCTCTCGCTCTCTCTCTACCTCCTGCCGCTGTGTCGGTGAGTGTGGTGGACGGGGAGCTCAAGCTAGCTCGAATAAAGGCTCTTTTGCTTTTGCATCAGACTCGGCTCCCTGATGGTCTTTTGGGGATCCTGAAATCTGGTCTTAACAGTCACTTTCTGTATGGTGATTATAGTGAACAAAATCTTTTTAGTGTTCAGAATACTCAACTGAGTTCGGTTGTCATAATGCCCATTTTACAGATTAGAACACTGTGGATCAGAAGAGTTAAGTGATTTTTCTGAGGGCCCACAGAAAGAGGAACAGAGTGAGAACCTGAGCCCAGGTTTCTGACTGTCCACCCCGTGCCCTTTCAGTAGAATGCCCCATCGTGCCTGTTATATAAACTGACTATGTGCCCCCTCCCCATTCATATGTTGAGACACTAACCCAGTACCTAAGAATATGACCGTATTTGGAGATAGGATCTCTAAAGACATACTTAAGGTAGGGTGACTAATCCAATCTGACAAATGCTCTTATAAGCAGGGGAGATTAGGAGTTTAGCACACACCGAGAGACCCAGGGATGCATTCACACAGATAAAAGGCAGTGAGAAGGCAGCCATGTACAGGAGAGGCCTCAGGAGAGACCAAACCTGTCCCCACCTTGATCTTAGACCTCCAGCCTGCAGAACTTGGAGAAATATAAATGTCTATTGTTTAAGCTCCTCAGTCTAACTAATGCAGAGCCTTTGTACTTGATCCAAAGTGAAAGCAGTTATTACTCTCTCTTACTCTGCCAACTCTTTTGTCCTAATAAACCAATAATTGAACTTCTCTTGAGTTCTTCTAAGATCTAATTAGTCCAAGGGTTGAAATAAATAAATGTTTTAATTCAAGGAAACTCAAATGAGAGGATATATACAGAAGGCCAGAGCACAAATTCTAAGTGAAAATCTGCACTTGAATTTCAGCAGACTTTTTTCTTAGCAAAAAGCACTTTAGAAAGATGTAAAGGTGGTCAAATCGGGGGTGTTGGGGAAAACGAAATCGATGATAGGATGTGAAATGTGAGTAATTAGGTTAGTAGAAAGTACAAGTTTCTCTGCACTGTGTACTGAAGGACAGAAAACTTGCATAATAGTTTTTAAAAGCCGCTAATGTAGGGATTCTCGATATTTGTGGATAATAGCACAAAGTTGCTTCCCATAGTTACTGACATATTTCTTTTTTCTTTTTTTTTTAAATATATTCTATTGATTTCCCACAGAGAGGAAGGGAGAGAGACAGAGAGCCAGAAACATCAATGAGAGAGAAACACCGATCAGCTGCCTCCTGCACATCTCCTACTGGGGATGTGCCCGCAACCCAGACACACGCCCTTGACTGGAATCGAACCCAGGACCCCCGAGTCCGCAGGCTGACGCTCCATCCACCGAGCCAAACCGGTCTCGGCAACTGACATATTTCTTGAGGTTTTTACACAATCTATGGGAATGGGTAATGGGTATGTCACAATAATTTCCTTCTATTTGCCAGTGATGCTTCTGCAGTAATTTTCTATATCTCTCTGCTTTCCTCTCTCTTCTGCCCCGCCCCCCCTTGCTCAACTTCCCTCCATTTTAGCATGAGATTCGGTGTAATGAGAGACCTCTGCTCTGGGTTTAGATCCTTGCTCTACCACCAGTGAGGGACACTGAGGAACTGTTCTGAGTCTCAGTTGTTCTATCTGTGAAGCAAGGACATTAAATACCAGTCTTGCAGATATCAGGTGAAAGAACGTTTGGGAAAGCATGTAGCCCGGGGTCCATTGACAGGAACTGGTCATTGATTAGACACGAGGGACCAAAGGGAAGAGTCAGATAACCTTGAGGTTTTCAGCATCAAGAAACAAAGTAAATCTCATCAACAAGAATGAACATTAGAAAGGCCCCAAATAGACTATATGATGAAATCATTTCAATAAGCCTTTGCCCCTCACATTGCATTCATCTGAAATGGTCTCCCTTCTCTCTGACTATTCAGAACCGACAAGTTTCAGCCTGATCACTCCAGAAGGAAGTATCTGCTTCCTCTAAACTTCTTCAGCACTTATCTCATCTCCACCAGCATTTCTCGTGTCCAGCTTGTGGCCACTGCTATCTGCGCAGTAGACATAATTCCCTCAGTCAGGCTGCAGGGTGAGGGCGGCGAGGGCCTTGCCTTATAATTCTTACCATTCTTTGTTTCCCCATAGTAGTGTGCCTGGAGAATTTGCATGTGGTGCAAAAATATTTTCTAATATACTGACTACACTTCCCCTAACAGATCTTTGGACTCGTTTCTTTATTAGTATTTTATTAATGCCATTGTCTGATGGATCCACTCGAAAATGAGAGTTTACAATTTAGATATTCCTGTCATCAGAACCACATATTTCTAGTAGAAGGAATAAAAAAGAGGAAATATTACCTGATAAAGATTTTAAAGCTAATTTAGTTATATCAGGTAATTAATGAAGACTTGATGTATACATTTTAAAAGTAAATGTTTAGTTGCCACATTTAAAATGTGCCCAATACTAAATTATTCCTCACTAAATCTACAAAATGATTAATAGCATGTTACTGAATTAACAGAAAAATTAATGGAAAGAAGCATCCAAATACTTTCTCCTAGGAGTAACAACTTCAACAGTTATGTAGTCCTATGGATGCCTATACATGCAAATTGAAAAAACAAACATAGAAAGTAAAAAATTTAGGAGAAAAATTTAAGGTAGAAACATTATATAATAAACAATAATAAGGAGAGCATGAGATAGAAACATTTATATAAATATAAACAGTAGTTAGAAAAATTTTAAATATTTTTTAAATGAAATGATGAATTTAATGATGCATTGACTAATAAAAATGGAGATCTGTGAACAACTTTTAGCATTTTATAATCAAACACATAGAGTTAGCTATCTCATCCCTTTTTGCCAGACATATCACATATCCTATTAATCCATGCATTTATCAGAAAGTACCCACAGATAATAGCATTATTTCCAACTACTCAGGGGTATAATCTGCTAATTTATGTCACCAGACACCTTAGGTTTAACTTTACATCAGTGTTTAACAAGGCAAATCCCACATTTATATCCTTGTAGTCAGAAATAATCATTATTCATTAAATATTTCTGGAAAAGACAGAATTGTTGAAACACAAAAACATGTCAGTATAGACAATGCAAAAAAATATTACTAACAAATCTTTAAAAACATTTGGCTCTGCCTTTACATAATGATAACTGTGTATAGTTTATCACACTTTTGGGACACACATTAAAACTGCCTTCAAAAATGTAGAATCGAAGCATGACTTGCTAAGAAGAGGGAGCATTTTTAGACTTTATAGTGATTATAAATTAGACCAAGAATGTCAAACTCGCGGCTTGCCGCATGCAGCCCACAACAAATATTTTTGCAGCCCAGCCAATATAACAGTGTGCAAGAAACGTTTTAATAAAAATTTCATAACTTAATTTTTACAATATCCTGTTACACATAATTATTAATATCGAACTACAAGTTCGCTAATGGCTGATTACTATAATCGTGTCTCATTCATTTCCCTTACGTGCCTTATGCGCAGGCGCACCATTACTCTCCACTAATACCAGCAGCGAATATTTTAGCAGCTGATTGTCATGTCATTAGCCTTGGACTGACTTGTTTGGTGAGCGCAACAGGAAATATTTCGCAAAAACTTTCATCTAGCTTTCCATTTTCTGTCCTGAAGAATATCATCTGACTAGCTGGAAAGACAAAGCAATACTCATAATCCATTTTTATTTCAAATCTTGCAAAAAGGAAATATAAAAATGCCCAGTAGCAGATTAATGTTTTGCTCCTGAACAACCTACAATTAAACCATGAGCATATGTGTAAGCAACAGCCTATGGTAGGAAGGACATGGGAGGTGAGGGGGAGGGTAATGAAATACAGTGGCACCAAGAGGTAAAAGTACATTTTGCTGCCAGATTCTTACACCAATTAAACATCTATTAGAAAATTATCTTTTCTTCAGGAATGACCTTTCCAAGAACAATGGCACAGAGTTAACTCAAGGTGGTTTGGTAGTCTGTTCTCCAGCAAGCAGTCAGTAACAGCATGTATCAGATAAAGAGCCGCTTATACCTTTGAAATGTCAAGATAATTCATCATCAAAAAGAAAAGAAAGATAAAGTTAAACAAACTACAACCAAAACCTCCCTCAAAAGATCAATTGTAAAAATATACACCAAACAAGAAAAATATATGAGACACCACTCAGGGAAATGTGTTTGATTTTCCTGTGATGGATCTGAAAATTATAGGCTTTCACCAATGTCAGTTGTTTCTTTTTTTCTTTTCTTTTGTTTTTTTTTAAGACAAGAAGAAAATCATTATAACACATAACCCACATTTTTGGGGGAGAAACAATTCAGAAACCCCAAAACTAAACCAAGTGTTTCAAAAGGTACTATGTCCTCATAAGCAAATTAAATCATATGTATAGCCCAGTTAAAGGAAAAGCAATATGTTTAAATATTAAATATTTTTTAAATCCAAGTTCACAGAAGGTGCTGATTCATTTTTCAAAGAAAAGAATAAGGACTTACAATGACAAGCTTTCTAATGTAAAAGTATTTGATTTGTAGAAATTTAACTGAAGCAATGCTATCAGGAATATATTTACTAAAGAAAATAAGATTCACCTCTAGTTTTACAGCCAACTTACCTCTTTTTGCTTGATGTCAAGTAGTGCATAAAAAGAGAAAAAAATGTATGTTTAACTGATTCTACTGTCATCACACAATGGCTTATTCTATAAATACCTATTCAGACTAAGCGACTATACTATACTTGTTTTCTCTAAGGATCCTATCAACAAAGGTGGAGCCAAGTCTGCCTGGAAAGCCAGAAATATGTATTTAAGATGAACTAAGCAACATCCGCCTTAAGAAATCTGTGCCAGGGACCTGGGCACCTTTGGCCAGAGCAAATGGTGCCCCTTTCTATTCTAAATTTCCAATTTCATTTCTTATGATCCAAACTGATTATAGACTGGTTTTCAACTTTTTAGCAAGACATAATCTTAAGTGCAATAAAGAATTGAGAGGCGAGGGTCAGTTTAGAACAAAAAATTGATTCGATGAACAGCATCAGAGTAGCAAAAATAGTTCTTCACATGAGCTAAATGTATCTCCTTCAACTAAAAAAATGTACCTATCTCATATCCACTCAAAGTAGGTTAAGTTAAAATGACAGTCCGGTTCTAAATCCTTATCCTGCAAAATAAATGCATGTTTTCATATAAATCTTTAGTGAAAATACTTGAAGTCATCAAAGTCGGTTTTTTAATAAAGTTTTTATTTAAAATATCTGACTGACTGTACATCTTTACTGCCAATAAAAGTAACTGATGACTGCAAGTTGCAACTATGAGCAAAAAAACCTTGCCTTTTTAAGTAATTATCATAATTATATTCTAAAAATATAATTATAGTCTAATCTAGTCTACCTTTCAAGAACATTCACTGACTCATGCAATGACAGGAGAGGCGGTTCAAGAAGCCGTCGCTCGGAAGCGGATCTGAGTTGCGGGCCGGACACACCGCAGGACATAAGTAACCCAAGCACCACAGCAGAAGAGAGTCTTGGGAGTCCAGGATGAGTAAGGCCAAAACAAACGTGGATTTCGCGTGTATGGCTCACCAAAACTTTCAATGTGTGATACTGAGAGTATATCAATGACTTTCTTTTTGACTTAAAGGACAACAAGATTAATCATTAGATGAACAATGGAAAGGAGTAAAGTCAACCATTTTGACTTGTGCTTCTCCTTGCATGCCTTTCAGGCGTAACAAATACACTGTTCACTGACGACTAAAGAGAGGGGGGCGCGGGGGAAGGGACAGAAAGCTGTGCAGCAGGAAAAGGAGAGGGTGGTGGGACGCTGCACTGCAGTGCACACAGCGCACGGTGACTCTTATCTGGTGGGTTAGCTGTACACGTTTAATGACCAGGTCACTTTAAGTAGGTGTCAGCGCTAGGGAACTGCATGCTCACTTCATCGTTTAAAACAAAGGAACCGTCAGCAGCATAGCAAGTGCAAGCTTTCCAGGAGCAGGAGTCCTGCCCGCCATTCGCAAGGTGCTCACAGCCAGAAGTCAGCTCCTCCGCCAGGTCCCGCCCAGCGCCCTCGGAGCCAGGGGAGCTGCAGAACCTGGTGCAGCGCAGCGAGGAGAAGGGTGGGTTCCCAAAGCTGTTTATTAACGTGCAGAAGAGTCTGATTGGCAGCCGTGTTGGAGGGCACCAGAGAAGCGTTTCTGAATTAAATCAGCGGCCCCCGTATCCAGTGTAACAAACTAGGTCTAGGTTTGGAAAAGGAAGCCCGTCCGTTTTGAGAAGGACACCAAAGTGTTAGCACGCCGCAAGAAGTCAGCGTTCACGCAGAACACTGCTCTTTCCTGCCTGGTACAGTCAGTTCATGACACAGACATATTGTAAACTGTTCAAAAATATGGTAGATTACAGGGATCTTCCTTGATGGAAGGTATTCTATATGACGCTAAGATATTTTAGTATAGGTCTATTTTGAAACATGAGCTCCAGTCCCAATCATGGAGAGAAAATTTGTATTCATGGAACCTGAGAGTCTCAGAGCTGGGAGAAGGTCCTTCAGTATTTCTTTACTCAAGCTGTCCACACATCCTTATAAGTGTAAAGGGGATCCTTACAGCCTCTAACTTAGAGATTGGCTTCCCTGGGTGCCTATTGTGGCTTTTTCTTATTAGGTTTTCCTTAGTATTTTTTCTAGGTAGAAAAATTCCCTTTCAAAGCTGCAGTTTGAATATAACAATCCAGAAAAAGCTCATAATCAGAGGGCTTCTTAGAATAGAGGTTGTTATGTAGTTGCATGAGGCAAACAGTAGGATACATAGACTAGTGCCAGTAGATTGGGTTAAATAGTGTAAGCATAGCATAGAGCAGCAGTTCTCAACCTGTGGGTCGCGACCCCTTTGGGGGATGAACGAACCTTTCACAGGGGTCGCCTAAGACCATCGGAAAACACATATATAATTACGTATTGTTTTGTGATTAATCACTATGCTTTAATTATGTTCAATTTGTAACAATGAAAATACATCCTGATATCAGATATTTACATTACGATTCATAACAGTAGCAAAATTAGTTATGAAGTAGCAACGAAAATAATTTTATGGTTGGGGGGTCACCACAACATGAGGAACTGTATTAAAGGGTCGCGGCATTAGGAAGGTTGAGAACCACTGGTGCCATAGAGGGTGTGGACAGCCATTTCCCCCTGGAATACAATGAGGAGGAGGTCCCCGCTGTCTGCCAGACGGAGTACAGCATAAAACTCTTATTTGCATGGGGTTGGGGGCCTTTGGGATATAAGGCAAGGCCATGCTGATGGCAGACAGTTGTAGCACCTGATTCCCTGGCACAAAAGATAGCAAAGAAACTAAGGGTTAGGTTCTGTAAGTAACTGAAGTTTGGTAGAAAAAGGCTGTTCTGACTTGAGAGTGGGGAGCATACATAGGTAGAAGGTGGCGGGATAACATGTGCCATTTTTTAAAAATAAATGGAGCCTCTTTATTATTATGTTTTTTAGAGAAGAAGGGGAAAAGAGAGAGGGAGAGGAGAGGAGAGGAGAGGAGAGGAGAGGAGAGGAGAAGGGAGGGGAGGGGAGGGGAGGGGAGGAGAGAGAAACATATCAATTGCCTTCTGTACACACACTGACCAGGAATTGAATCTGCAACCTGGTTATATGCCCTGATCAGGAATTGAACCCTCTACCTTTCTGTGCACTTGACAATGCTCCAACCAACTGAGCCACATTAGCCAGGCTGTGCAACTTTTAAACTTATAGTTTGGACTAGTTTGTCATTTGGGGACAGAGTTGCTCTTTTTTGGTGAAGCAGGAGCTATGCTTTAGGAACCAACTCTAGAGGTCCCTGTCTCTTTCAGGTTTTCCATCTGCCTATCAGTATTTTTCAGAGAGCCGCAAGTTGTCTTTCCAGCCAGGTCAGGAAAGGAAGGTAGCTATTGCCTTGAATGTCTTGGGCCTTCCATATGTCTCAATCCCTCCAGACTTAGCCACCTTCAGGAGGCCTCTATCTTCAGCTAGTTAAAACCTTTGGTAAGTTAAGGTCTAGAATTGCACTGCCCAATACAGCAGCTACTGGCCAAATCTGGTATTGAGCACTAGAAACATGCTAGTTCAAACTGAGTATGCTGTAGTGCAAAATACACACTGAATTTCAAAGACTAAGAACAGAATGTAACGTAGCTTAATAATTGCCACCCCCCGCCCACATGTTATAACAGTAATATTATGGATATAATGTGTTAAATAAAAGATATTGTTAAAATTGGGTTCACCTGTTTCTTTTCATTTTTTTTCTTAAGTAGCTACTGGAGTATTTAAAATTACATATATAATTATCACATTATCTTTCTATTGAATAGATGATCTACAAGGGGAAACATTCCTATAGCTGTCATTTTATTATTTGGCAAGAACTATCTCTATTCTACACATGGAAATACTTAAAGCTTTCTTAAAGGGTTCAAGTATATCTCATTTTCCATAACTTCTGGTTAAAGATAAACAAAAGGATAAGCACTGATATGAATAAAAAGCCAAGATATGTTAAGTAAAAAACATAGTATGCATAACAATGTTTGTGGTTATTAATTGTTATTAATACATATGTAAAATACATATTTGTGAGTACATATGTATCTATTTATATTTATTTATGTAGGGAATGTTTCTGAAAGTATGCACAAGGTTGGCTGGACACAGTTGTGGCACGAGAGCTACTTCCTCGTTGTATGCCCTTTGTACCTTTTGAATTTTTGAACCATCATCTACTGAAATATGTTACTTAAAAACTATAAAAACATATAAAAAGGAATAAGATAAAAAAGGAAGGAAAGTTTATATATTTATATGAAACCTTTTACTCAACATTATTCATACATTTTGCCTCTAAAATGGATACTTTCTTATAATTGCCTTGATTTGGGGGCATGCATATATTAAAACAACCAAATAAAGAAACTTCAAAATGATATATGCTGCCTGGACTAAATAATAAGAAAAATGAATAACTGACTTGAAAAATTGCAAAATGCAATTGTTATGTAGATTTTATTACATCACCTATATTAAACCATACCTGTATGAAGTATAGCATAGGGAATATAGTCAGTAATATTGTAATAACTATGTATGGTGCCAAGTGGGTACTACACTTATAGGGGGATCACTACATAAGTCATAGAAATGTCTAATCAGTATGATGTACACCTGAAATTAATATAATATTGAATGTCAACTGTAATAGAAAAAAATTGGGGGGCGGGGAAACCAAAATTGTAAGAAATGTTTTTAAAAATCTGAAATACATTATTTATAACTCTTTACAACAGAACTACATGTATAAATGATAAACCACAACAAAGCCATACACTGTAGAAAATTTGGACCAATTACCAGTTAGTCAAAAACTTGAGGATCTCCTGTGTGTGAGGTACAGGGCAAAATCGTGGGGATTAAAAGACCAAGGAGGCAGGATTCCTGATCAAAAGGAGCGTACAGATTCATGGAGTAATCTGATTAAGATGAACTGTGACTGCGCTGTCTGTCATGGGGCACAGAGGAGGAGCAACTAATTCTGCCTACAGGAGGCAAGGGAACAGAAAAGTCTTCATAATCTTTAAGTATTTTTTTAATCCTCAACCATTTTTCCATTGATTTCCATATTTTTCCATTGCTATTTAGAGAAAGTGGAAGAGAGAGGGAAAGAAAGAGAGAAATATTAATGTGAGAGAAACACATCGATTGGTTGCCTCCTGCAGGACCCCTGACTAGGGCCTGGGGATACGTGCCCTTGTTCGGAATCAAACCTGGGACCCTTCAGTCCACAGGCCAACACTCTGTCCACTGAGCCAAACTGGCTAGAACTAATCTTTGTGTATTTACTTACACAATGATAAAACTGATATGTAAGACATACAGCTTAATCCTTTGCAATAGAAAATAAGAAAATCTTAAAAATTCAATATATCTTTTGTATGAAATTAGTTATCTGGATGAAAATCAAAATATTCAGCAATATTTGAGGATACTTAGTATTTATCTAAACAAAGCAAATGTAGAGCTCTTTGAAAAGAAGTTAGATAAATTCCTGTATTTCTCAGTTTTCAATTAGGAATCTGTCACTACAGAGATGCTCAGAATCTAATGAAGAGACATCTCTCAGATGACATTCTTACATTCTTAACATGGCACATTGCAATGGAAGATCATTCTATACTAAAAGATTTCCTGTAAAAATGAAATTAATGCTTGAAGAAATACTGAAATACATGAAAGGAAATTTGAGGGTGTTGTCTCTTTCTACTGTAAAATGGATCATGGCTAACCCAGAGCAAGTAAGGAAAATACTCTTGCCGCATCTCTAATTTCCTAAAACTTGGAAATCTGATGTAATTTTTAATTGCATATTACACTGAGGCAAGATAGAAAAATGTATTCCTCTACACGTGGGTGGTAATTTTGTGAATTCATATTTTTAAATTAATTTTTGTTTTAGCAGATTCTAAACTCAGGGCAACATGCTCTAGCAGCAGGAAATGCCCAGGGAAGAGCTCTGTGGAAGCTACATTAAAAGAAAATACCAACCTAAAAAACTACAGATTTCAACAGAATATTGTTCACTCCTGCCACTTCGAGAATTGAATCCTGTGGAAAAACAAAGTATAATGATATGGGGAACTGGAACACACATACATGTAAAAGCCTCTATAGGATAAGACTGTAGGGGGGAAAACCCCACTGAGGTAGTCAGTTCAGAAAGTAAGTTCAAAGAGCATGGACTGAGCTCCTTCCACATACAAACCACCGGAAGATGACGAAGCAGAGGCAGTTAGATGAGGTTGTGTGTACCTGGGACACGCTGGCTTTCACACATAGTTGGACTTCTCTAACTTCAGATTCATGTAAATATTCACGCTCCTCACAGTTTTGATTCTGAGTTTCCGCCGCCTGTCATCTGCATATTTCATTAATCTCTGTACATACTTCTTTACCTTTGGTGTTACCCACATCTAATCCATTCCTGCCTTGCTGTCAGGGTGATATTACATGACAAAAATCTGGTCTTGCCCGGCCAGTGTGGCTCAGTGGTTGAGGGTTGACTTATGAACCAGGAAGTCATGGTTCGATTCCTGGTCAGGGCACATGCCTGGTTTGCTGGTTTGATCCCCAGTGTGGGGCATACAGGAGGCAATCCATCAATGATTCTCTCTCATCATTGATGTTTCTCTCTCCCTCTCCCTTTCTCTCTGAAATCAATAAAGGTATATTTTTTTAAAAATCTGGTCTTATTCTTAACACTCTGCCCACAGAGTAAAGTCTGCTTTCACAAAACTGGCCTCTGTTTTCAGACCCCTGCCCACCTTTCCAGTCTCATTTCCCATCACCTCCAAGTCCTGCCCCAGTTTCTAGCCCCACGCTCATGGCCTTTGCACAAGTTGGCCTGCTTTCTTATAAGGCTTTTCTCCTGATCCACACCTGCACCCCTACTAGTTCTAGTCACCTTTCATGACCGGTGCTCTTCCAGGAGGATTCTCCTAAGCACCCTAACTCCTCTATTATCCCCAAAACATCCATTAACATCATTACTTATTTACCTATCTAACTCCCATACCAGATTATGAGTTTCTTGAATAAAAGGGGTAGAGTTTTACTTGAATATCATTATCTCAAGAGCCAAGGAAAGGGCCTGACATACAGCAGGTGCTCATACATTTTGTTAAATTTTAACAAGTGAGTGAATGAGCAAATGGATTAATGAAGAAACAAACATAGCTTTGGCACATGGTTAAGAATATAGGTTTGACAATATAACAAACACATAAATAAATGTCTACTTGTTCGAATGCAGTGATTTGTAAAGGCAACTTTCACTAATGAACATGTTCGTGTCTACTGTTGACTCTACATCTGAAGGTGTGATTATGTACCCAAGGGTAAGACCTTCTGTTAGCTGCTTTAAAATCAGTAAAGTCTAAAGTAGCATAGAAAATTTTTTTAAGATTTCAAAACAATACCATTCTTTCCTACTGGTGATGTTGTCAGAGAAAGAGAGGGAGGAAAAGAGAGAAGTAGGAAAGGGCAGAGGGAATTGAAACCATACTAGGAAGGCAACATGCCTGGGAGACACAGTGTGAGAGTGAACTGCTTGGGCTATTCCTTCACAAAGAGAGCCCAAACTCGCTTTTGCAAGTCTGAGATTCCTTGTTTATCCTGTACAAACAATGTAGTTAGGTCTTTACTACAGAAGTAATATCACTTGCCTGTGAATTACAGAGATACCTTGTACATACTCTGGTAGACCGCTTTTAATTATTGATTAAATGTGTGATTATTATTATGTAGGCCTAGGTGGTTAAGGCATTGAGATAAAATGTTGGCTACAGCATTTTATAGACAATGATTTTATGAAGATACTAGAGGCTTGGTGCACGAATTTGTGCACGGGTGGGGTCCCTGGGCCTGGCTGCCAATTGCAGCTCACCAGCCAGGGGGAGGGACCGTGGGAGGTTGGCCAGCTGCAGGAAGTTGGCTGTGGGAGCACACTGACCACCCAGTCGGCTGGGGGGAGGGACTGTGGGAGGTTGGCCAGCCATGGAATGTTGGCTGTGGGAGCGCACTGACCATCAGGGGGCAGCTCCTGCGTTGAGCATCTGCCCCCTGGTGGTCAGTCAGCGTCACAGCAACTGGTTGTTCGGTCGACTGGTTGTAATGGTCGCTTAGGCTTTTATATATATAGATACTATCCGCTGCCTGATTGCAAACTCATTGGTAACAAGAGGGTTCCTTTTTTTTTTTAATCCTCACCTGAGGGTATTTTTTTCATTGCTTTTTAGAGAGAGTGGAAGGGAGAGAGGAAGGGGGAGGGGAGAGAGAGAGAGAGAGAAACATCAATGTGAGAGAGACACATCGACTGGTTGTCTCCTGAATGGTCCATGCAACTTAGATATGTGCCCTTAACTGGGAATCAAACCTGAGACCGTTCGGTGGAGCCAACCCTCTCACCATTGAGCCATGGCGGCCAGGGCGGGTCCCTCTTGATTCCAGTGCATCAAAGCTGATAGAGATGTGGGAGGACCTGGAGTTTGTACATCAGGATAAGGATAAAGTCAAGAATAAAAAAGCCAACAAGCCATGCGCAGAAACAGAATTTCAGAGGCCGAGGCAGCAGAGACTGAGCCAAAGCTAAAGCAAGGGCCACAATTTTCCTCTAAAAGGTTGTAAATCTATTAGTACAAAGCACTAATCAATTCGTACAAAACATTCTTCTAATTTTTAAGATCCATGCCCATCCTAGAGCTGACTCTCCAGAAAGTGAGAAATTGGGCCTTGAAGAAGATGGGGCTTGCTGCTGACCATCTCATAGAAATAGCTCTTTATATGGTAAATAATAGTTTACATTCTGTGCCTTAAAAATAGTTTTAAATATATTTTTATTGATTTCAGAAAGGAAGGGAGAGGGAGAGAGAGAAACAACAATGATGAGAGGGAATCATTGACCAGCTGCCTCCTGCATGTTCCATATTGGGGATCAAGACCTCAACCCAGGCATGTGCCCTGACTGGGAATTGAACCATGACTTCCTGGTTCATAGGTCAATGCTCAACTACTGAGCCATG
The DNA here is from genome assembly GCF_000327345.1 of Myotis davidii. Classification (NCBI taxonomy): domain Eukaryota; kingdom Metazoa; phylum Chordata; class Mammalia; order Chiroptera; family Vespertilionidae; genus Myotis; species Myotis davidii. Next base: position 2,862,042 of record NW_006293951.1, read on the forward strand.
CCAGCTAGGCTGTGCCTTAAAACTTTAACTGTGATTTATAGCTCTATCAATTCTTCATCCAAAGGAGCCAAACTAAATTAATTTCATTTTATTGATTTAATTATTTCAATGATCCTCAATAGAAAAACAACCCATGTATGTGCTTATTAGACTAATTTAAATTACCTGAAAAGATATATTGAAAACACATTTTAGAAGACAAGGTTTACCAAAAACCATTCTGATAAATTAACAGTGAACTGTCCTTTAAAAATGATGACTATATATTGTTACTAGCCACTAACTTTTATAATAATCAATAACATAAATTTACAAATAAAAAATACTCATAAAATTGATTACTTTCCATGGGTTTAAGATATTTCTTGCATAGAACCTAGGATTGGTTATATATGGCATATTTTTCTTTTCTCAGCCTAATTAAAATATTTTTATAGTAAAAACATCATAAATAATGTTTACTACATCTTACCCAATTTAGTTCAGTGTATGAAAAATAACATATAGTCAATAGTGCAAATATTTTTATAAGCTACAATTTGGTATAGACAGTTACTCAGTTTCTACAGTAATTCACTTAACTGGAACCTTTTAGAAAATGCTGCTGGATTGATCTAAGAATTTATTAGGGGTGAATCTGGTTGATTTCATGATATACAATTGAAAATTCCTTGGGAAATATTAACAACTTTACTTACTCCCCACTTTTACTATTAACTTCAAATAAATTATTAAAAATAAAGTTTATCAAACATGATGATAACCTGTTTGTTATCATGAAAGTGCTTCTCTGGCCTAAGGGTGATTCTGAATTTCACATTATTTGTATCTTTAATCTTGCGTATAGCAATAATTTCTAAGTCCAATGTCATTTTCTGGTTATTCTAAACTAAACAGTTTAAGACAACATAATGGTCCTCTCATTCATGTATGTTTACTAGCCTTAGAGTTGCAAGATGTGTAAAGTGTATATAAAGAATCAGACTGTATGAAAATGAGAAAAATTTTTTATGGGGCTTTTAGTACATTGATACACCCTTTGTGACAGCAATATCAAAATGGAGCAAACACATACAGAAGTTCATACTATTAACCCAGTGATCTCACTCAAGAAAAAATTGAATCGATGAGGAGTGGGATGCATGAGGATATTCTCAGTGGTATTCTACAATATGATAAATAATGGAAAACTATCTCAGTGGTTAACAAGAGAGGAAGTAGTGATTAATGTGACAACATCTACATAAAATGTATGACACAACCTTTAAAAACAAGACTAGGCAGCATGGAAAAGCTTATGATATAATGTTAATGGTTTCCACAATGTAATGACAATAACATAAAACATATATTCATGAATACAATGGTCAAACAGTCATATACAAAATGAAAATAGTTATTGTTCATCTTTATTATTAATTCTTAATCATACTGAGATGACACCTTTCAAATTAAAATACTAGGCTTACTCACCAATTATATAATAGAATTCTAAGTTCTAGTAGACAGTGCTACTCAATCTATGTGGAACACTAAAAAGACTTGTGGGGTTTTATTCAAGTTAAGTGTCCTAATGGGTCCTTACTACGTTGGTAACTCACAGGTACTTCAAGGTACCTCCCAGTGGGCTCTAAAACAATAGGAAATGAGCTGTGGATGTAGAAACACCCACGGAGTTGTTGCCTTTTTTTTTTTTAGATGTACATTTTGACTTTCAGGCTCTTCTAACTCATTGTCACTATCGGTTTCTCAAACATTCTTAGAATGTTGAACATGTGCTGTACATTTCCACACATCTCTTCATCCCAATCAGTAGGCTGCTTCATGAATCAGATAAGGCAAGTATTAGCGATCCAAAGGCTGAGGTTTCCAAAAAGCAATTAAGGTAAAATTGAAGTAAATTAAGTAGGAGTAAATTAATTAAATTAAGAAGTAAATTGAAGAAAGAAAAAAAGAAAAGCTGTGGCAAAGGTGGGAAACTCAAAGGCGACAGCAGGGACCAGACGGTAACAGAAACGCGTGCAGCAGGCTGGGTACAAGTGATGGGGGGAGAGGGGTGGTGGCCACGGCAAAGCTGGCCCTGTTTAAAAGTAGCAACCAGTCCACAGTCCTAACAGGTTGCTGACATGCATGAAGCAGACCCAGGGCTACCAGATATTCAGAATCGTTCAAGGGAGACCAGAAATGTAGATGCCCACGTGAAATCTCTGTGCTTCTGTTGACAACTAACTTAACTAGTTTTAATTTTTCATTCCCTGAATAGCCAAATAATGGATGCCCTTGGGCTTGTTTTGTGCCATGGGCTTCCTGGTGTGCCCCCTCTGTTATCTTTATTTGCCAGAAGTCACGTTTTCAATTGAGGCCCTTCACAGGCCAAAGAAAAAGAAAAAATGCAAAATGGTGAAGCTGTAGTAACTTGTGAGCATATGGGCTCGCAAACGGCAAGAACATCACCGTTAAGACTTGAATGTTCCTGAGGAGCAAAACCTCGGAGGATTTTACTTTTATTTGTCTGTAATGATTGAGGAAACATTCTGAGTCACTACAAAAAGGAAATTCGCCCCAGCGGCTTTTTGTTAAAAATGATCAGAACAAAACGACAAATTTTGACCAAGATGGAAATGCTAGGAGCTACCAAATGGCAAACAGGATGCAGGCGTGTGTCCTGCATGGCACCAGCCTGTGGCAAGTTTCCGGTTACCTATCCTGTTCCTTCCAACTCTCATTTTCCACCCTCGGCGGCTAAAAGCAAGTCCCTGGAGACTCCTAAGGACGGGTGGTCTGGCCGAGGAAAGGAGGACCCAGGAGGCTACGTGTAAAGGTGTTCTCAGTGGAGAGGTAGGAACTTCCCGGTCATCAAAGTGAGGCTCTGTGGATGGGTGGGCGGGAGTGGCTGGAAGGGAGGGAGGGCTGTCTACTCAACTCATCATTTGCGTCACATGCACTCAAGGAAAAAATGTTTACCTGGTGGAGCCACCGTTAACCTTTTTTCCTTGCTGAGCCGGTGCCCTTGGATGAATTCACTCATGGAAGGGGGGCCCTTCAGAAGAAATGACTCTGTGGAGGTGGGGTCAGGGGGAACGCTTAATAAAGTCTGTAGGTAGGAAGCCCCTGAAGTCCTGGGACGGCTCTGATCACAAAGGGAAGGTGAGAATTGTCTTGCAGGAGATCCAAGAAAATACATATAGGAAACAAAAAAGTTTTACTTTAATTACCTTTCAAAGCCTCACCAGTGACAACATTACTTATATTGGCATTTAATTTTGTTAACATGTAAATCAAGATTTTTTATTTTGCTAATGGCTTCGTTTCCACACCAGGATACAACCCCATTTAGAAACTGTATTGGAAACTGCGAAAGAGATTTATTATAGTTAGTTTGAACCACAAATAAGAAAATATGGATATAATTTGATTTCTTACTGAAAGCTCCTAAATTAAAAATCTTACTATTAACTGAAAAATAGAGGGTAAGTAATTCAACATCCAGGACTCCGGGGGAAAAGGGTCAGAAAAGCCACTGACAACCTTACAGGTGATTTCTTGGAGCAATATTGACATACCAAATGAAAACGCACAAAAACCTGCTTTAAAGAAAAGGACTATACACATTCCATCCCACTTTACCTAAATGTAGACATCTCCTTTAGTCAGCCATCAGTTTTGGTAACACAAACAAAAGTTCCCTCAGAGAACATATCCATATCCTTGTCCCATTAAAGAGAAGCTACTAAAAGCACCATTACCAGAGGTACAATGATTTTTAAAATGACCATCCATGTAAAATACACCATCTTTCTTAATATCCATCTTTTATCTACCAATTTTTAGGCTGGAGGTAAGGGAGAGGTATATTTGTGTGTATAAGGAACAGCAAAAATGTTGACAGACACAAAAGTTATTTTATGGTTAATTAAGAGGTGGGTGTGAGGGACAGAAATGAGTAAATAAATATAATTATTAAACGTTTTTGATTTTTAAAAAAACCAACAGTAGCAAGGCCCATTTATACACCCACTCCCAGTTTTTCTCTTCCTTCCCTTCCTCCATCCTCCACAACAAGAACACATCAATTTTTGCAGTTAACTAACATCTGGCCACTGCACCACACTATGAAGATTGCTGCATGCATACCTTTTCCTCTGAGTGCCACTGCTGCCCCGAATGATGGGTGTCTGTGGGCCCTGACTATGCAGGAGGTAAGTGTCTATGGTGGGCACGATGCCTGAGGCCTCCCCACTTACTTTAGGGCTGCCGATCTTGCTTTTTCCAAATTTGCCTTTGCTGCGTCTCGACTGCTCATGGTCAAATTCTAAGTCCTCCAGCCGCTGGGTCAGGGCGAGTTTTTGCTGGATAGCCATTCGTAACAAAGTATTTAGAGTCTTCTTCTCGTCCTCTGCGGCTGCTAACTGTCTCTGCATCTCATCCAACTGTGTGACGTACTCATCACATCTGGAACCAAAACAGAAACATGGTCAGGGGAAAAACCTGGGCGAAACTGAAGTCGGATTTCAATGAAAAAGGAATGGATTTTACTGGAACACACTGGTCTTCTTAGAGCAGAATCAAGGTAACCTACTCTAGCAGAAAATTAGAAACAGTAGAGCAGATTCCATAATTGATGGTTCATCATGGAGTACATAAGGGGACATTCTTTTTTAAAAAAATATATTTTTTATAGATTTCAGAGAGGAAGGGAGAGAGAGAGAGAGAGAGAGAAAGAAACATCAATGATGAGAGAAAATCATTGATCAGTTGCCTCCTGCACTCCCCCTACTGCGGATTGAGCCCACAACTGGGGCATTGAACAGTGACTTCCTGGTTCATAGGTCAACACTCAGCCAAGGAGCCACACTGGCTGGGCTGGGGACATTCTTAATAGGTGACGTCTTAAACCCCTTATTGTGGGGCTGCTGCATGGTGGCACAGGATTAAGCAGGAAAGTCTCAGGCAGCGTGCATAGCATCTCAGGCGAGTTACAGGTGGCTTTTCCTATTGTATGATGTGTTCTTCGGAGGAGTGTGACAAGTTTGTTATAGGCTATGCCGGTAGCATGCAAAAGAATAATAATGTTTGTAAAGAAAACATTTCCTTCTTTATCTATATTTATAGGCTCTATTTTAATAACTTTTTAAAAAATATATTGTATTGATTTTTTTACAGAGAGGAAGGGAGAGGGATAGAGAGCCAGAAACATCGATGAGAGAGAAACACTGATCAACTGCCTCCTGCACACTTCCCACTGGGGATGTGCCCGCAACCAAGGTACATGCCCTTGACCGGAATTGAACCTGGGACCCTTGAGTCTGCAGGCCAATGCTCTATCCACTGAGCCAAATATAGGTTCTATTTTTTTTAATATATTTTATTAATTTTTTACAGAGAGGAAGGGAGAGAGATAGAGAGTTAGAAACATCGATGAGAGAGAAACATCGATCAGCTGCCTCCTGCACATCTCCTACTGGGGATGTGCCTGCAACCCAGGTACATGCCCTTGACCGGAATCGAACCTGGGACCCCTCAGTCTGCAGGCCGACGCTCTATCCACTGAGCCAAACTGGTTTTGGCAGTATATAGGTTCTATTTTAATTGAATATAGATTGCAGCTACCACTGCAAGCAGATTTGTTTGAATTAAAAACCTGAGTCTTTTCAATGATTTCTCAACCAGATGATTAAGCAATAAGTGTCAAAGAAAGCCAACATGAGCCTAGGATTTGTGCTGCAGCAGGAAGATATGCTCATTGGTCGTTTATCCCCATCAAAAGTAAAACCTGAGCACACATACAGTTGGGAGAAAGAATCCTACATAATAAAAGTGTAATATGCTAAGTGTTCGACCTATCAGTTGAGTTCGGTCAACTGCTTGACTAGTCGCTATGATGTGCACTGACCACCAGGTGGCAGACACTCCGACCAGGTTAGCTTGCTGCTGGGGTCTGGCTGATTGGGAGTGAGAGAGAGGGTCGGACATGCCCTGGAGCCTTCCTGCGGCCCCTCCCCACCAGCCGGCCCCCATAGCCCCAATCGGGACTGGACAAGATGGCCCGGATTTGGACATGCCCTGGAGCCTTCCTATGGCCCCTCCCCACCAGCCGGCCCCCATAGCCCCAATCGGGACTGGACAAGATGGCCCGGATACCAGCCGGCCCCCATTGCCCCAATCGGGACTGGACAAGATGGCCCGGATTGCCGGCCAGGCTGAGGGATCCCACCCATGCACGAATTCGTGCACTGGGCCTCTAGTTATTCACATAATTAGAGTTTTTCTGAGTTTATTTACCCACTAAGATAGTAATAATAACAAGTACTTTTTATGTACCAATAGATAGTTGATGACTTTGTGGAGTAGTCCAAAATGTATTGTACACACTTTGGAATCAGCACAAACCTTATGGCATTTTAAAGAAAAAAACAGGCCCTATAGTGAAAGAACTTGAGATCTGGATGGGTTCCCATTTTCTTTAACTTTGAATTCAAGAAACATGTAGCGATATCATAAGAAAATCCAGGGCTTAGTAAAATACAATGTGAATTTCAGGATCCTGGATTTATTTTAATTGGTTAGATAACAATATTTTTAAAAATACTATGGAGTAAATAAGGCAATTACTACCCCCAAAATAAGACAAATTTCTGTGAAAATGCTCTATATGGGGGAAATAATTCTTATATAAACCAGATTCAGACTTTTAATGTCCTTTTAAAAAGGTTTGATTTCTTTTCCAAAGAGGAAGTTTGTGTTCTTGATTCTACATATCATCCTGATTGGTTTCTTTCATCAGTGAGGGGTATGTGTACCATCTGAATTCTCTATCCTGCCTCCTCTCACAGTGGTCAGAGGTACGTTTATTCTCCCCAATCTCATATGCTTCAGTTCCCCACACCCCTGGGGTCCATCGGGCACTCAGCCTCCTCACTGCCATCTCTGAGAGTCAATCACAGAGTACGAGTTTGAGCCTTTCTCTCCTGACACTACAAGAAAGCTGGACAGATTCCCAGGCTCAGCCCAGGAGTTTGTTTTATACTTATATCAGCTACATGTAAATTATTTAATGAATCTGCAAATAAAGGCATAGTGATGCTTTGTGAACTTTGTATCAAGTTTGCATCATATAAGATATATAACTTTTTATTTTGGCAATAAATTGTGACAGCAAAAAAAGGTCACATATTGAGAATCTCAGGATTTCAAATGCCTTGAATCAACAGGTTCTTAATAATCACTTCAAGTTTAAAAACAAAATACAGTGGCACCAAATAATGAAGGGAGGTGGGAGGGTAGTAATTAATAAGTATCTAATTACTTGGGCAATGTCAAAATTTGGTGATATAATTACACTTTAAAAGTTGTATTTTCATCAGTGTATTTAATTCTAAGTAATTAGCTGGTATGATGAATATTAATCTCCATTATAATGGTATCTTTCTCATATTATATTTATTAATGATTAGCACTTTGGTGATAGTGAATTTCAGTGGTGATAATATTTAGCTACTTTAGCAAGTAGGACTTTTCCCCTTGTTGGAGATTTCTTTTGTGTGTCTAATTCTTTTGGGTACATAAGTTCTATTGTAAATATAAAAAAAATAGAAAAAATGTCTCTTGTATTAATATTTAAAAACACTTCTGTGTAAAGGAATTGCTTGATCCAGTGTGTCCAGTAGAGTGCTCTGGAAAACAGCACGAGAGCTCATATCAGGTTTGTCAGAGTGGAGTCTCTCCTGTTTTCACAACTTACACACTCAGGATGCAGGAAGATACCCATGTGAATTTCAAAGTCTTCCCCCATGTACCACACCTAATCTTGGAAGAAAAAACGATTACCTTGTTGCAAACATTGCTCTCAGGGATGAGAAAGTTGCTGCATCTTCTTTCAGAGCCTTCAGTTCATTTCTAAGTTTCGTCATCGTTTCAGTCACCATTGCTTTCTCATTTTCATATTTGTTCTTGAGATTAGCTAGTGCCACCTCAGCTGTCTAAAGTGGAAAAATCACAATGCTTACAACTTTCATATCAGGAAAATCTATCAGAGATTTCTTCATGCTGGGAATATTACTTTCTTTCATAAACGGAGGTGAAATGGACTTGGTTATCCTATCTAATAATAGACAAACATGGTAATTAACCGTACCTTCTCTATGCCTCCCATTGGCTAATCAGCACGGTATGCAAATTAACCCAACCAAGATGACGCCGGGCAGCCATGCAGCTGAAGCGAGCAAGAGGCTTGCTTGCTCCAGTGATGGAGGAAGCCAATGTTCCCCATCTGCCGTGACCCGGCTCTGAGCTCTGAAAGCAACAAAGTTTCAATTATAGAAGCTAAACAAACCCCAGATACCTGCTTTCAGCAGGCTGTGGCCTCAGAGCTGCAGCGAGCAGGAGCCAGCTCTCAGCTCCAGTGACAGCAACAAAGTTTCAATTATAGAAGGTAAATAAATCCCAGAATAAAAAGAAAAAAGGAGAGGCTGGGAGCTTCAGTCGCCCACCAGCCTGAAAACAGCCCTGGGCACAGGCCTGAGGGACACCCCTCCCCACCCCCACCCCCCGAGTGCACAAATTTCTGTGCACTAGGCCTCTAGTATTTTATATAAACAGGTATGTATTTTGGACTTAAGGCAGTTTTTCTTTAATGTCAAAACGTGTTGTGAATCCATATGGTGAAATTGCCCTAGAAGCCAGCCATGAACCTGAATCAGTATTAAGAGCAAAGGCAATGATAGTTCAGTAAATATTTAATGCAGATAGTTGAGACTGTAGGCTTTTCAGACATGAAGAAGCCAAAATGAAACTTTACACAAGAAGAATTTTATCAAGGAAAAGTTAGGGGAAAAGTACTGCTTCCAACTGTAATGTAATAGAACTCAAATATTTTTGTGTCACCTGAGTTCTGTGGGCCCGAAACAAACAGAATAAAAGATGTAGACCAAGCATGTCAAACTTGCGGCCTGCAGGCCGCATGCAGTCTACAATGAATATTTTTGTAGCCCAGCCAATATAACAGTATGTAAGAAATGTTTTAATAAAAATTTTGTAACTTAATTTTATAACAATATGCTGTTATACATGATTGTTAATAAAGAACTACAAATTTTGCTGATTACTATAATCGTGTCTCATTCATTACCCTTACACACCTTAAGTGTAGGCGCACCATTTCTCTCCATTAATACTAGCAGCGAATATTTTAGCAGCCGATTGCTACGTCATAGTCTTGGACTGACTTGTGCACAACAGGGAATATTTCACTTTTGGAGAACAAGAAAAGTAGGACTATTTACATTATGCTTATTAATTTGTGCAGTTATTCAGTGTCTGGTAAGTTAATGTTCAAAAAATATTAATTTTTATTAAAATGTTCTATTATTTTATGCTAACAATTACTCATTTATTTCAGCCCTTTGTAGTCAGCATATCTCTATTGAAACAAACTGATGTTTCTATGAAAATTGAAGCTTTTGTTTTTTTGTGGCCCACATAAACTTAAACCTTATTTGGCCTGTGTTAGCCTTTGAGTTTGCTATGCTTGATGTAGTCCATTGCAATTTATGATGACTACATAAACTATCAATCCATATTTTATGTTTAAGGAAAAAAATTAACAAAGAACCAATGATTTCTGATGCCTTTGCATACAAGTTCTTCAAAACAGTGAACTATAGTCAAAATTAATAATCAAATTTTAATAATCAGATAACAATAAAAATAATCAAATCTGAATAGTCAAATTTAAGTCTTCACAATCCCCATAAAAGCAAAAATTCCAAAATGGTGAATGAACTGAAATATTTATTTGAATTTGGGCATGTCTGAAGTTCTAAGAATAAGTAGTGTTTCAAATTGAGAACTAGCCTGACACATGGCAGGAAGTAAAATTTAAAAATGTTGAGTGAATCTATTAATGAAATGAATGTATATTTAGGGACTGAATATTAGGTGCATAGCACATGGTATGCATACAGAAGCCAAACTGGAAACATACCATTTTTACAAACTGCTAACGACAGCTTTCAGGCTGTGTAAAAATATTCAATACTAATGAAAAAGTCCCTTACTAATGAAAAAAAAATCCATTACTAATATGATTTCCCAGGAAGACTACCCTGGTTTTTAACATTTCTTTTTGTGCTTGAAATGGACTTCAGTTTTCTTAAGCAAAGCACAACTTCTATGGAGGTAAATGAATTCTTTTTTCAATTAAAGCAATGTTGCGATGGAGTAGTTTGTTCATGTTTTGATTATAAAGTAGTTCCTTTGATTGAATTTAAATTCAAATTGAAATGAGAAATTACTCATAAAATAGTTCAATATGCCCTGTAGTGCTATCACTTAGTGGAATCTTCAGAAATATTATAAATTCAGAAAATTGTCTGGAATGCAGAAGTTGACCTGGGGAAATGGCCGTTTTAAATTTTTAAAAATAAATTATACACATATTCACTTAGAACAGAGAGTTAAGTTTAAGTTGTGCAAATGCAGATGTAACAAATTTGTAAGCATATGGAGCCATGTGGTCAGTTAACTAAGGAGAGTTGAGTGGCAAGGGTGAGTGGGGGGAACGACAGAAAAACAAGATCTGAAATAGAAGTACAAAGTTATTTATTATTTGTGAGAAATGCCCCCAAAGAATTCAGCATTGTTGATTTATTTGTCCACAGACTGTACAACACTTTTTCAGAATTAAGTAATTCTAAGTGTCTATATATAACCCATTAGTACATTTGTTGGCATCAGCAGCATTTGCTATATCCTTTAAACACTCCCAAAGTATACTTTCTAAATAAAAATCTTGTTTCTAGCCACAGAGACCTTCAAAATCACTCTTTAAATATATCTTTCTATTCTGTGCCTCTACCGCCTACTGTTCTGGAATTATTTCCTCCTCTTCTAGAAAACAACTCCTCATCCTTTAAGAACAGACACAGGAATAATTCCTTCTATGAAGTTTTCTCGAACTCTTCTAAAAGACATTAGTTACTTCCTCTGCAATGTTCCCATAACTCAATTACAGCACGGATAACATCAAGCTGTAATTATGTTTCTATTCTGACTTCCCCACTGGTCTGTGAGTCCTCCCTACCTTGGTTGTGGGGTGGCGCGGGGTGGGGGGGGGGGGGGGGAGGGGGCAGGGACCATGGATGAGTCTTTGAATCTTTAGCATCTAGCACAGTTTAGTAGACAGATGGTACTTCATAAACATTTGCTTGTTCATCAGAAGACACTGTGCTTACAAAAAAAAATCCTCAAGTATATTAAAAGATTCATAGAGAATGCAGAAAACTATTTTAAAATAGAAAATTCCTTTTCCTTTATCACAGAATTCTCACCTTAGCCTTAATAATTTACATTCCACATGCAGAAATATAATGAATGTCACGGGTAGACCCTTGAAGCTATTTATGGCATATATGCATCACAGCAATAGGCCCAGCATCATTAAAATGTAAACTAAATGCATGGCTAGAAATGTGTTCTCATTTAATTTACTGAGTCCATAAAGGCTATGACAGTTACATAATGCAAATGGTACCATAGCCAGAAATGCTTTGTTCTGCTCTGAATTCCTATGGCACTGTTTATACCATTCTTAAGTGCTTGATATGTACTATCTTGTAGACAATTATAGGCATTATTGAACTCCTTCCTACTAGATTACTAGTCACTTATTTTTTCCTCCTTACTTACTGCCTGTCATGAAATATGTAATCAATGAGTGCTTGCTCACAAATTAGTCTCTCTTGGCTGATCAACCATCCTTATTATCTAACCTCTGTGTCAGTTAAGTGTCTTGACTTTCTTATAGATCTAGGTCTCTAGGTTATTAATATTCAACCTTCAGGAAGAAGTTAGAGAAGTTATCTGAATGGTTTGATCGAGAACACCCAGGATATAATGTCCTGGAAAAAGGCTGTCTTATCTGATATGGTATTAATTATTTATGACCACTCTAAATCACTGGGTCTTTGGATTGTAGCAGAATTTATGGTAACAAATTCCTTAATTCTGACCTCAAGTCTCAGATCTCTCACAAATTCTCCATTTACCCTAATCTTTTCTATTTTTCTGAACTGATGACACAAAAGAAGGTCCTATTTGCCCTTAGATTTATATAAAACATGTTTATAGTGTGGGCAATATTATTGTTTGTGGTATAGACCTCCAAATTATATGAATGGGTTTATGGGAACTGAAGATAAAAGTGCTAGAGAGCTGCACTGTAGATGACAAAATAATAGTGTGGTTTCCCCCAGACAAAGGTAAAAGAAAGAACTCCAAATCTGAAATTAACCTCTAACACAGTGATGGTGAACCTTCTGAGCTCGGCATGTCAGCATTTTGAAAAACCCTAACTTAACTCTGGTGCCGTGTCACATATAGAAATCTTTTGATATTTGCAACCATAGTAAAACAAAGACTTATATTTTTGATATTTATTTTATATATTTAAATGCCATTTAACAAAGAAAAATCAACCCAAAAAATGAGTTTGCGTGTCACCTCTGACACACATCATAGGTTCGCCATCACTGCTCTAACACTAGCCCTGCTTACGTGTGTAAGAAGGTATCTGATGCTTTGTTGCTTTGCTTCATCAACACCCTTTTAGCACTCTCCTCAAATCTATGTCTCAATGCTCATTTTCCAGAGAAACTAAAGAAAGGTTAAAAATATTTTCCTGTCTGTATTTCATAGCATAGCCACCCAGGTAAAAACCCAAGGCAGGAAAACAGATCCAGTCATCAAGGAGACCTTGGAATTAGTCAGGTAGGGTCTTGTTGTAGCACCCTTACTTATTCCAGAGGACAAGATCTGTGGTTAGGAAAAATTCTCTACTGCTTAAGCTCTGACCCAAGTGAGTTAACATCCCAAATGAACCTAAACTTCAGATGTGTGGTCACTAGCAGAGTGAGTGCACATTCTACCTCCATCTCTACCTCTGTTTCTCTACCTCTCTCTCTCTCTAGGTAACTCCCCTATTTGCTCCAGCTGCCTGCCAGGTGTCTTTCTTGCTGTGTCTCCCTGGTGTAAGCTGCCATGCCAGCCTATTCTGCCACCCCTCCACCCCCCGTTTTCATATGCAATGACTGCTGGACTCCAGCTAAGCACTGCCTGAACTGCCTTTCTATGTCTGCATGGATCTTCTTCTTTGTTCCTGCTTTCATCTCCTCACTTCTACCTCCACCGAATGGACCATACCGACTCTCCTATTTCATTCATTCACTGAATTAAAAATAGTTGTTACATTCTGAGCTGGTACTGGAACTTAGTTTTTATTTCCTTACTGATCAGGAATCTGAACTCTCATCCTGATGATAGTGGACACTCAAAAACATTAAGGAATAAATGCATTAGGAAGGCGTTGGCTAGCATGCGTGGTCAGTGGGATGAGATCACCTGCTTGTTGGCTTTCAACACGGCCCTCAGGGTGGCAATCTGCTCCCGTTTGGTGCTCAGCAGGGACTTGAGCTTGAGGATCTCCTCCATTAAGGCTTCCTTGTCTTTATCGATCATGGGGGCCAGCTCCCGTGCTGCTGCTCTTTGACGAGACAGTTGCAAGGACCGGTCCACGGCTTTCTGCAGATGCTTGATTTGGTCCCGGATAATGGCATTAAGGTTGTAGATGTTCATTGGCTCTTTGCGGATGTCACTTGTATCTAATACTGGAGATGACGGTGGGGCAGTAATTACAGGAGAGACAGTGGGGGTCTTGGTTGGACTCGGTTCTTTGCTGGCCTCAGTGTTTTCTTTTGTAATTGGTTCAGAGGAGGTCCTTGATTCTACTGGGGATGACACCCCCCGCCTGGCTAACCGTGGAGACAGAAGTCCCCTGGGATCATCGGGCCCTTTGAGGCTGCCACTACGAGTCACTCTGCTTTGCCTATAGTAGTCCAGCATGACCCTGTTGGGGGTTTCATTATTACACAGACATACATGGTGGTAAAGCTGAGCTAGCTCCTCACTAAAGGTCACCAACTCATCCTGGGCTGTATTAAGGGTATTGTGATTTTCGTTGGCTATGCTGGTCATCTTTTGCAATTCCTTCTCCATGTGGGCCATCTTCTCTCCACTCTCCTTGGTGGTCTTCTCAAGGCTTGTCACCTGCTCATCATACATTTGGATCTTACTCTCGTACTTGGTCTTTTCTTCAGTATAGTTTTCTACAGATTTGTTGTATTTCTCCTTTAAGGCTTTAATTTCAGCTTTCAAATCGATCACCTCAGTCACTGCCACCCTGTATTTGCACTCAAGGATCTCTAAGCCATTGATGTCCACTTCATAATCATGTGCCTCTTCCTCTGAGACCCGGCCCTTCTCCCCATCCAGCTCGGTCTTGAGCTCCTTGCTGTTCTGTAGGCCCCTCATGGCATTCACGTGCTCCGTGAGCCGGTGCACCCGTTCGTGCTGCTCTGTCAGCGCCCCCTTGGTGTGTTCCAGCTGCGTCTGTGACTCCTGGAGATTGGCCAGAAGAATGGCCTTTTCCCGCTCGACCTGCAATAACAAAAGAAAGTCTCTGAATGCCTTCAATGCAATGCCATTGATGAACTGAATCCACTCACTGTGGGGCATAAATACATTTAAAATAAGTGCAACAGAGCCAATGTCCCACTATTTCAAATTAAATTGGAGTGTGTTTTCTTATTTCAGCAGTTCTGGTAAGTCAATCACTCTGAACGTACATCATTCTAAGAGAATATATGCATATTTACCCATCCAAATTCTCATGCATTATACACATCCACTCATAAAACTTGAATGTTATTCACACAATCTTATTTTTATCTTTTAACACTCCACAGAAAACATAACATGACTTCAAGAGATAGTACTTGGCATGGTCTTTATTTTGAAAGCCTTAGGGCAGCGGTTCTCAACCTGTGGGTCATGACCTGGTTGGGGGTCGAATGACCCTTTCACAGGGAAAACACATATATAATTACATATTGTTTTTGTGATTAATCACTATGCTTTAATAATGTTCAATTTGTAACCATGAAATTGGGGGTCACCACAACATGAGGAACTGTATTAAAGGGTCGCGGCATTAGGAAGGTTGAGAACCACTGCCTCAGAGTGTATCTGCTCCTTCCTTCATGTGGGATAAGTGGCTGTTTCAAGGTGCCTATGAATCATCCTTTCCTTCCCAGAGCTTAACCCAAAGTCAGGTTTAAACCCTAAGACTCTAACTTACAAATACTGCTGAGAACCTTAGACATTCCCTTAAAAATAAGCATTTAATCCCCCAAATAAGCATATACTAAATTTGAGAGCTTTTAATATAAAATTCAAAGAATATAGAGTTTTAGGATTAAAAGAACAATTTCCAAATCATTTCAATTCCTTTACTCCAAGATAAGAATTTTTAAAATTGGTAATTAATCTGAATAATATGACAATTTTATTATTACCAGTATATAGGTGGTATTAGTGTATGTTGAAAAACATTCAGGTCTAAATATAAAATACTGTCTCATTAAACATAAGTATATGAGAAATTATAATCTGAAGTTTTTAAAAACCATTTCTGCCTGACCTGCATGGCTCAGTGGTTGAGTGTCGACCTATGAACCAGGAGGTCACAGTTTGATTCCCGGTCAGGGCACATGTCTGGGTTGTGGGCTTGATCCCAGTGTGGGTTGTGCAGGAGGCAGCTGATCAATGATTCTCTCTCAACATTGATGTTTCTATCTCTCTCTCCTTCCTCTCTGAAATCAATAAAAAAATATGTATTTTAAAAAGAACCATGTCTGTCCCTCCATACCAGTAATCAGTATTATGAATTAAGAATTTTTACATGTTTAGAATGTAAACATGGTTTGTGATAAGCAAATATTTACATATTAAAGTATTATATAATAATATTTACATTTTAAAGCATTATATAAGTGGTCTCCTATCCTTCTGCACTTGCTTTCTTTTCTTTTTCTTCTTTTTTTTTAAAGTAAACCATCATGAGACCTGCTTTAAGGATAACAGATTGATGCTGAATGTCTTAACATCTAGAGAAAGTTATCAATTCAAACTTTCAGACTTTCCTGGATCATCCATTATATCTCTCTAAACTCTTCTAAATTCCTAGGAGGCAAGTATTATTATAAGTACATAATAAATACCAATTATTAAACTATAATAATTATTATTTTAACCACATATTACTTTAAAAGATATCTACCTATTCATAATACAGTAGAGTAGTATTTTTATGATCCTTTGTGGTACTTCATAGCCTTCATATAATTATCATGTACAGAGAGTACTCACTTGGCAAGGTTCTATCTAATATGGATGAAATTCATTGACCATTAGTTTTAACTAATCAAAACATCGGTCCCCCCAAAACACAGTTCAAATTTCAGTAACCAATATATTAACTGTGAGCAAATGTAAAGTACAAACTCTGACACTTTACAAAATTACTACATAGTAACATCATGACCAGTGACCAATCACGTAATTGGTCATGACTTCATACAAAGTCTGTCGGTGATTGGTTACTGTGTATCTGTGATTCAGTTCACTCATAGATAGCAAAGTGTGTAGCTTTGTCTTCTTGTCTCACAGTGATAAAACCACATGATGTTTTATAGAAATAGATCATCCAAAGAGGGAATTGGCAAAGGAAAGAAGGGAGGGAGGGAAGAAGGGAGGGAAGGGCAACAAAGGAACACAGACTGAAAATGTTGGTGGTGATATTTGAATCAAACATAAATGGAGTTATAGAAGAAACAGTTCAATGTGGGAGTCTGGACATTAATAATGTTGAAGGACTTTAGATATGCGTCAAAGCAATTTGGCAAAGGAGAATGTACAAAAACGAAAAATGTGGTTGTTATAAAAAGGATGAAAATTCCTAAAGGAAGTGACACCAGCACACTAAAGACACTCTCAGAGATATTTTCAGGCATTGAAAATGCAAAGGATAAAATGTTAGAAGCTGATCTAAACTTAGGTAGGAGAATGACGATTTGTCAAGGCATCAGAAAGATTTTCGCTCAGTATTACAAGTTATAGTATGAGAAGAAGGCAAGTTCAAATTGATCTTGATAAGTTTTTTTCGGGGGGAGGGGTTATATTTTTATTTAAAAGCCTGAATAGCTTTGATATTCTGCAAAATATAAAGTTAATTTCCCTGTGTGTTTGTGTTTTTTTGTGAAGGGGCGGAGGGTGTTAAATTTTGATTTCCGAGGTAAATTTTTTACAAAGAAAACTTCATTTCTAATTTTTAGATTACAGTGTACTAAGTAGTTTTACTATTTTTTTTCATTTCTCTATACATTTATAACCAATGTTTTAATGTTTAACAAAAAAATTTAAAGATCACAGAACAGTTGTAATTTCCTCATTACTAAGTTTGTTTTGCATAGTTTCAGCTTGCTTAATCACATTTATGTTTCTACAATATTATGCAAAGCAAGGGACTGCCTGTACAGTGTGGCCATGTATATTAGAACTTAAAATATAGTTTTGTTACATTAAATTATTATTTAGAGGCTCCTAAGTAGTAGCTGTGATTTTATGAAATAGTGCCTGCCCATATCTATGACAGGAACATAATCCACAAGTTATGTATCATGGCTACAGAAACCAAAATATCCCCCCAAAATAGTATTATAGGTAAAAAACAAAACTGAGGCTGCAGCATCAGAGAACTCGAGTCAAATCTTGGCACCATCGTTTACTTAGCTATGTGCCTCTGAGCAAGCTTCAGTTTAGTAATCTATAAGAGGAGGACAAACTGTCACAATAATGACATTTTGATGATTTCGATAGTGGATTTTTCAATATGTATTTTTATTGAGTTCAAAGAGGAAGGGGGGGAGGGAGAGAGAGAGAGAAACAGCAAGGATGAGAGAGAATCATGGATCAGCTGCCTCCTGCACACCCTACACTGGGGGATCAAGCCTGCAACCCGGGCATGTGCCCTGGCCAGGAAGTGACACATGACCTCCTGGTTCATAGGCCAATGCTCAACCACTGAGCTATGCTGGCTGGGCTAGATAGCGAATTTAATGCTCCAGGTATTATGTTAGCTACTAGAGATCCAATGCCTGAAATTTGTGCAAGGGGCTCAGACCCCGCCACAGCAGCAGCTGCCTCGGACCCCGATGCCACGGCTCTGTCCAGAGGTTGTCCAGAAGAACGTCTGGTCTAATTAGCATATTACGCTTTTATTATTATTGTGGCTTGTTAACATTTGGTAACTGTGGTCCAGTTCCCATGACCAACATGATTCCACATGGCAAACACATCCGTTTTCACAAATTTGAATCTGTGTGCAAAGCAACTCTTTCATTTCAGAGTCAGGATATATTTGAATACAAATCCTCTTAGCTGGGTTTCCTTAGATATAAAAGATTATATCTCAATAGCTAAAGATGAATTGACTTATCTGGACTATTGGGCAATAATTTTAAGTGAAAAACCCAGGAAACTTTATAATATGGTATTAGATGAAAACAAAAATCATTTCAATTTTTTATAAAGGGGGTAGAAAAATCTCTCAGTATTGTACTACTGGTATTATATACAATCTCAATGGAAATGGACTATTTCAGGAGTTTTGTTTCCTTTTTCTCTTGGAAAGTAAGTGAATTTGCTCTGAAAGTCTAAATATATTTTGATTAGTACACATGATTACAAAAGACAAAGCTACCTCCAAAAAGCCCTATAGTAGGAAAAGCCTTTAAATAAAATAGGGTTAAGTAAAGTAAAATAAAAATTGGACCAGAATAAAATGTACTGATTGTGTCTAAAGCTTGTTTGAGAGGCAAAAGTGTTATAATGAATGAGGTAATGCCTCTAGGAGAGCTTCCATCTGAATTCTGCCAATTCATATTTAACACAAACATGTTCTAAGTCTGAAAGGATAAGTCTCTCAGTTCCTTCATAATAGCACCTCCAGAAAACATCAAATAGAACATTGCTCTTGTGTGCCTACACTCCACATACAGTGCTATTTTCCACACTCAATACATTTCTGGGGAAATCACTTGAGAATGGAATGGTATCCAAATTTTACACACACACACACACACACACACACACACTTTCCAGATAATTAAGGTTGGTCTGACCCAAAAAATAAAAATTAAAATTAAGAAATTACTAAGTTATGGCTAATTTTCTAAAAACTCTAGAATTATATTTTCTCTTAGCTATTTAAGCTTAATTGTATCTGGATTTCAGAGAGTCAGAGAGCAGTGCTTAAACTATTTGTTATGGGTTGGGGCCACAACATTAGTAACAAAGAAACAGAATTTCCAGAGGATGAGGCCCAGAAATCAGGATTTTAAAAAGATTCCCAGGTGATTCTGATGTGTTGCCAAGATTGAGAACCGCTGCCCTAGGAGCTGTATCGGTGAAGATATTGCTTCGGCATATGTCTGAGATTTTGCTGCCTGTGGATTCCTCTAATATTTTTATGGTTTCCCGTCCTTTATCCATTTTGAGTTTATTTTTGTGTATGGTGTAAGTTGGTGGTCTAGTTTCATTTTCTTGCATATATCTGTCCAATTTTCCCAACACCATTTATTGAAGAGACTGTCTTGACTCCATTGTATGCTCTTGCCTCCTTTGTCACATATTAATTGAGCATAATGGCTTGGGTCGATTTCTGGGTTCTCTGTTCTATTTCATTGGTCTATATGTCTGTTCTTGTGCCAGTACCAGGCAGTTTTGAGAATCATGGCTTTGTAATATACTGGTAGCTTGATATCTGGTATTGTGAAGTTAAACAAAGGCTATTTATCTAAGGTAAAAATTTTAGCAGAAGCACAGAGAGTCCTTTAAATAGATTAGGTAATTTAGTTTTCCCAGACAGGATCTACTTCTTTTCATTCTAATAAAACTCATTAAGGCACTTGACTGCTACTGGAAAATGTCAATGGTAATATATTGGAAATAACTGAGTCTAAAGAGCACCAAAAAGCCAAAATAATTTATCCAATAATACCCTGAAAATGTCTCTTAGTGAATAAAGAATGATGCTAATTGAGTTGTTCACTATCAAGGTCTATTGTCAAGTTTATAGGGACTCTTAGATGAATAAAATAAGTTTTCTTGGGGGACTGAGAGAAAAAGGTGAAGGGATTAAGAAGTATAAATTGGTAGTTACAAAATAATCACGGGGATGTAAAATAAAGCACAAGGAATATAGTCAATAATGTTGTAATAACTATGTATGGTGCCAAGTGGGCACTGGAAATATCAGGGGGATCACTTTGTAAAGTATGTGATTGCCAAACCACTATGCAGTACACCTGAAACTAATACAAAATAATATTGAATGTAAACTGTAATTGAAAGATAAAATTTAAAGTTATTTTTAAAATGTTTTCTTATATGTATTTTTCTTATATATATATTTTAATTCATATGGATTTGTGTTATGTGAAAGTTAGCATGACTGGCTAAATTTAAAATATTCCTGTAATTTATTGCATACCCAAGAAGAAATACAGTTCAGTGAAATGTTCACTGATTTTCTCTGGGGGAAAAAAACAGCCCCATATATAGATATAGGCTTACCATCCTTTGCCCTTTCCTATACTTTCTATGCTTTATATATTTGTTAGGTCGGAGAGAGCCCAGGATCGGATACATGCAGACGTGTGACAAGATAATGGATTCCCCCTGGCATTTCTAACAGATCAGCATGCCAGACCCAGATACTAGCTTCTCCACGACCCCCACACAGATACTGACTCCTTCCTGAATACCTTGCTGACCCCCTGCAGCTCAAACTTCCTCAGCTGAATACCTCAGCTCATGTCCCCGCCCCTCACCCAACCACAGTATAAAAAAAGTGCCATGTCCCCGCCTCACCCAACCACAGTATAAAAAAAGTGCCCACCTCCCTGTCGGCGTGAATCCACATGCCCTGTCTTTGGGGGTACGTGTGTCTCCCGGGGACGCAGAATAAACTTTCCTTCCTTTCTTCCTTCTTTCCTCCCTTCCTTCCTTCCTTACTTCCTTCCTTTCTTCCTTCCTTCCTTCCTTCCTTCCTTCCTTCCTTCCTTCCTTCCTTTTCTGATCAACTCTCTTTATTTCCTTCGCCGCCTCCTGAGCCACCTAACCTAACAATATTGACTGTTTATATAAAGTGGAAGTGGCAATCTTCTTGACACCTCTAAAACTAATGGACGGTTCCAGTACAATCTTATAAAAAAATTGTGACTTATACCTGGTTTCATATTTACCATCCATTTAGTCTTCACAACAGCTCTACAAAGGAGGCTTGGATGGGATGCTCTCCGGGGCTTCAATGTAATTCTCTGCAGGGGGCACTATTGTACACCACACAATGCTAGGGGGCACTGTTTAAATGATAGTTGTCCTAGATTTTTATATTATCTTTTCCCAGCAGATGGCAGTGTGACATCTTGAGGAAGGGGACTGGTTTTTGTTGTTGTTCTTTTCCCCTTTAATTCCAACAGAGGCATCATAGAGACTAGTGATGGGGCTAATTTATCACCTTTCTCTTTCTATGCATGTGCCTCAGAGACGTGAAGCAACTCACCCAACATTCCTGATGCCCCAGGCAGAAACCAGATTTTTTTTTCCTTCCCATTTCAGAACCAGATTAAGTAAGTACTCATGGGTGGGAAAACATCATTTACGTGCATAGATGGAATCTTATAAGATAAGAAAAGGCTTTGGCCTGGGTATCTTGTTTCCAAAGGGTTTCTTTAATCCTTAGGAAGAAAATCTTAAACGCTGCACATTCCTGGCATAGGGTGTTATAACCCTGCTTGTGCCCCTTGACAGCTTCACAAACTGTCAACATTAACCAAGTGCAGGTGTTCAATGTGAAGGCACAAACGCAGTGCTCTGGACCCTGGCCAAAAGAGATCCTACGGGAAAAGGGAACGATGAAAAGAAAAACTCGCACATCAAAGTATGCTGAGGCTATAAACTGAGATACACAAGATTGAGAGCTGTCTAATAGTACAGCGATTGCTATACGAATGGCAGCCACACTCTCAAAATCCTTTAAGTAAAAATTTTATCGTTATTTCACTTGGTGGCAACATTCAGACAGAACTAAATTCCCTGAGCAGCAAAATTCCACCTGACTGAAGCGAGACCTCTTAGGGTCCTCACTGTTTCTTCTTGGTGTGAAAACTCACGTTTCACCACACAACTGTTATTGTTTGATCATCCAGTGCCACAACTGACCCCACTGGGGTGGGGGAAGCAGCATTTGCCCATATATATATTTTATTGATTATTTTAAACTGGTTGTTTTTAAGAAACAAAAGACTCCAGAAGAGCCTTTTTCCTCCTTCTTATCTGCCTAAAGGAACCCAGGAAGGGAGCTATCGCCTTAACTTAATATGAACCAAGTGTGGCAGACAGGGAGGAACCGAGCAAAGCCTGTTTGGTAGCCCACCCTCTGTGTTCCATTGCTGTGGCCCAGTTAGAATTTGTTTACCAAATGCTCCCTGTTCTCACCTACCTGTGAATTGCCTACCTTCCCTTTGACCTCCCAGTGCCCTGCCTCCCCTCCCTCAGCCCAGAACTGCCCCATTTGTCCTCGGGCCCCATGTTCTTATGGAACCCCATATGTACACACGTAATAAACCTGGCTATTTTCTCCTACTAATCTCTCTTGTGTCAATTTTTAAAGAAATCCTCACCTAAGAATATTGAATTTAGAGAGAGGAAGGGAGAGAGAGAACATCTATGTGAGAGAGAAACATCAACTGGTTGCCTCTCCTACACACCCCAACAGGGACTGAACCTGCAACCTAGATGTGTGTCCTGATCCAGGAATCGAACCTGTGACCTTTCAGTGTACAGGATCATGCTTCAGCCAACTGAGCAACACTGGCCAGGGCTCTCTCTCTTGTCAGTTTAATTCTTAGGTAGGCCAGTCAGAAAAACTAAGAAGGAAAGAAGCAGAAATTCCCCCTCCCCTTCAATACCAACCTACTTGTATTAGTGTACATTTAGCAACAAGACATGGGAAAGTATTACCTGCAAAGAAGTGGACTTTACAGTCAGGTAAAAGTCTATATGAAATTCATTTTATTCCATCCAGTGGCTATGCCTTCTTTCCTTGATTCAAATGCAACGTTGTGAAAACATTCTCTTTTAGCAGCCCACTGAGCAAGTGACGTGCAGGATATGTTCAATCGATGTAGCATTAAAAGTAAGCCTTATAATAAATTAACTTTATTTGTACTCTAGCATCTTATTTATTTCTGCTAATTTCATTCTTTATTCATCATTTCTGTAGAGGTAGGAAATTATAAGTTCTGTTTACTATACAAATAAATGATTGCTGGAGTCTTAACAGCCTCTAATTAGCAGCTATATGTTAAACCAGATTCTTGGTTCAGTAGATTTGTGTGGAGCCCAACAATTTGTAGTGCTAAGCCCCCAGGTGATGGTGATGGTGGTGATGTTATCCAGATAAGATTTCCATCAGCACTGGATTAAGGTATATAGCATATAGGCAAGACTCAAAGTAGGCCATTTTACAATGAGATTAGCTTGGACATGGGACTCTACACAAGACATCTAATTTGAATATGCTAAAATTTAAGGCCTAGCTTATGTTGGGATCAGAATTCCTTGGTTTTAGATTTATACCTGTTCTGCATTTTTAATCATATGGTTTCCTGGCTAGTTAGCACATAGAAAGCCCAAAGCTTAAAGTATTGCTGTGAAATATAACCATTATTCTTTTTTCTTTAATATATTTTTATTGATTTCACAGAGGAAGGGTGAGGAAGAGAGAGATAGAAACATCAATGATGAGAGGGAATCATTGATGGCTGCCTCTTGCATGTCAGAATGACCCGCAACCCAGGCATGTGCCCTTGACTGGAATACAAACCTGGGACCTTTCAGTCTGCAGGCCGACACTCTATCCACTAAGCCAAACCAGTTAGGGCTACAACCACTATTCTTGAAGCTATATATTATAGATTAAAAGAGGCCACATGCTAACCTGATAAACTCAGGGAAGGCCTGCAAGGTGGCCTTACAAACTCAGAGGCCTAAAGTAACCACAAAGGATGGTCTGAAATGAAAACTTTTTAACTAAAAGCAGTTTTTGGCAGGTAATCATGTCCTAGGCCAGCATCTGCCCTGACAAAAGTCAATCTTTACTTTAACTGAGCCTGTCTATTGTGTCTTTTTGCATCTACAATAACATATCCTTGGAATGTCAAAGTAATTTTCCTTTTTCTGGACCCCTCAAAGCACAGGCACCACTCTGCGGAGACCACAAATCCCCTCATTGTTATTGAGTTAATTGAATGGTAACTATTCTGTGTACCCACTTAAATAAAACATGTATGTGCCTATCATTTTATTTTTCATCTAATCCCAGAGTTTCCCGCTTTGCTTTTCCCCACTTCCCTAAACTACCACCAATGGATTTCATGTAACCTACTTATATCTCCTCTTTTTATTATAATGTATAAAATACGGTGCAAAACTGGCATTCTCTAGAGCATTAGCTCAATCCGTTGAGATTTCGCTTCCCAGCAGCTGTCGGCAGTTTGGCTCAAATAAACTCACAAGAATAAACTCATAAGAATGTTTCTTATGCTGACAATAGACAAATGCTTAAGATGGAAAGGATAATTTTCCGTCATTTCACTTGTATAGAAAGTCTTTGAATTCTTTTGTCAGATGCGCATGGAGCTGCCTCCTGGCTGCGATCTGATCTGTGGCTCTAAAAACTTTCTTAAAGCAATGCAAATGAGATGTCTCAACACTTCTTCTGTTGTGTCTTTATAAAATACTGCACTTTCAAAGTTGCTAATTAAAGAAGCAGTATTTAAAAAAAAATAATCTGGAGCTAAAATGTAAGAATAAGAAATCCCACAACATGCTATACAATCTATAAGAAGTTCATTCTCATGGCCCTAAACAAAATTCTCACCTGCATAAGTTGCTGCTTCAGTTTCTGTATTTCCGAAATGTTCAGTTCACTGAACAAGTCGGACACAGGGTGCAGAGGCTCCCCTTTCCTCAGAGGGGGAGTCCGGTAGTCTCCGTTCAGTTTCACCAGGGGCCCGTGGATGTGGCCGTTCATTTTGTCATCATTGTTCGGCTCGCTCCCGTCCTCTGCAAATTTGAGCCCCTCCACGGAGAGGCTGATGTGGTTGTCATTGAGGGTGATGTACTGGGACAGCTCCTTCCGCAGGTTGTTCTTTTGCTCCCTTTCATTTTTCAAGGTCTCCAGGGCTTCTTCCAGTTGGTGCTCAGCGATCTCTTTCAACCGGGTGGCATCTTCCAGCTGGCTGTTCAGCAGCACCGTCTCCTCTTCAAATCGCTTAATCTCGTGCTTTAAGCCTTCGTACTCAACCTGAATTAGATAGGACAGAGAAGATTCATAAAACTAAAATTTGCGTCTTACAAAACTGCCATTAGACACTCTAGTGGACCTAATCATTAAAAAAAAAAAAATCAAAACGTTCGTCTACAAAATAAATCTATAAAGAACACAGTAAATATACCCTTACAGTAACACAGGATGGTTTCTTTAGAAATTACATATCAATATAAATTCAGTTCTTAGCAGAGATGAAAATGTGTTTTGTCTAAGGATTTCTTTTATGGGGTCCAATGGTCAAAAGAGGCACTGCTGGCCTAATGAAACGGGGATTTTTTTCTTTCATAATTGTTTATGAGACTATTCACAACCAAGATTTCATCATCACTATTACTTGGTTTTCTTTAATTATTACTAATGAAGTAATTTTTATACCCAGAGATAAATTAGTTAAAAGATCACAATAAAAACATAATCTCAATAAAAATGTTTAAACGTAAGATGAGGAAGCAAAGGAAAATTTTATGTGCTTAAGGATAGAATCTGGAATACCTATCATGCAATAATATATATATAGTATTGTTATCAATGTAATATTCTTTTGAATTATGTCAAATAAGAGCCTGCTCGAACACCCTCCCGGTCATGAAAGTACAGAGGGAAAAGATTCCTACTCTAAACCAACATGCCTTCCTTGGGGCCTTTTCCACGGCACTTCTCACAGGCACTTTTCAATAAATATTTTATCTGCACAACTACCTTGTAATCTCCTCAGGAAGGGGAAAGACTTTTTATGCACTAGGTGTCCTTTCTAATGCTTCAATGTTTCCTTATAGTGTTTTTAACAGAATTCTGCTCTGCAATAAGTATTTGCTGAATAAGCAATTGTGGATAAAAAAAATTGAGTAGAAAAAATAATATAATAAAGTCATTATGATATGAGGCACTAACATTACCTATGTGTTTAGTTTTAAATTTACTTTTGTTTGTATTAGTTTATACTTGTATTTTTAAAAAGCTTTTAAAAATTAAAAAGTAGAGATCATAGACCAGGGGTGGGCAAACTTTTTGACTCGAGGGCCACAATGGGTTCTTAAACTGGACCGGAGGGCCGGAACAAAAGCATGGATGGAGTGTTTGTGTGAACTAATATAAATTCAAAGTAAACACCACTACATAAAAGGGTACGGTCTTTTTTTTTTTTTTAGTTTTATTCATTTCAAATGGGGCGTAGTTTGCCCACGGCTGTCATAGACCATTATCACTTTCATACATTTCTAATTCTCCCCCTCCCCCACCATCCTTCTTCACATAATCTCAATGCAATGGCTTGTCTTGCAACGATTAGGATAACAGTTTTCAATATAGTTTTAGTTAGGCTGTAGGTTTGGCTGATATAACAGAGACCTAAATAAGAGTGATTAGTTGAGATAGGAGTTTGTTTCCCTTATGGAAATAGTCAATCAAGGATCAGTAGAAATCTCTGCTCCATGAGGTCATCCAGGAACCAGATTCCTTCTATCTTATTGCACTACCTCTCATTTTGGTCCAGATGGTCCAAGGTGGCTTGTCATCTTGATTATGTTCCAAGCAGTGGGACAAGGTAAGGGGCATACCTTCTCCCTTAAGGACCTGTCTCAAAGGTTGTCCATATCACTTCTCCCCATATCCCACTGGCCAGTTCTTGTCATATGCCACTTGGTTGCAAGAGAGGTGAAGAATATACTTTTTACTCTGGGTAGACTAGTGCCCAGTTAAAAACTGGATACAACATTGGGAGAAGGGAACAACGGATACTGATGGACAACCAACACTTACTGCTCTACAGGGTCACTGAAATTTCACAGGTCCATAATAATATTATTTGTAAGAATTAAGTCATGGAAATTGCTTGGAATAACAGCATGTTGTATGGTGTTTTCTTCCAGGGCTGCTTATATACTATGAAGTTGTCTTCATCGTGACCTTCTCCTTTTCTTTCCCTGGACAATTCAGGACACCTTAGTTAATATTTCAACCAATCCTCTGACTGCCCCAGATTGTATAACAGCTTACATTTGCAGACATTAGTTTGCATTACAGACCTTTTTATTCTTTAATCCCTATTAAACTGATAACCTAGATCAGGGTTTTTCAAACATTACTGTGCCTTCTGGACCAAATCCAGCCCACCATGTATTTTTGTAAATAAAGTTTTAGTCAAACACAGTCACACTTTTTTTGTTTATATATTGTCTATGGCTGCTTTTCATGCTACAACAACAAAGTGCAGTGGTTGCAAGAGAGAGACTGTATTTCCTGCAAAACCTAACATATTTACTCTCTGGCCCTTAAAAAAAAAGTTTGTTGAGTCCTGGGCTTGATGACATAAATTTAGTGTATTTTGTAGATTTTTTAATTCTGTGATTTGTATTCAATTGACGGTAGACTTCCTATGACACCTGATCTCTTTCTATTTGGGCAGCTTCACTCACTCCACTCACTGGTTCAAGCTCCTAATATTCAACCAGATATTTTTGTCTTTCTCTGCTTAGGCAAAGGCTAACATCTGGAAAACTCTTATTTATCCTTCAAGACCCAAATCAGGAATCTAATCCTAACTCCAGTCCTTATTGACCCACTCAGGCTAACAGCTCACTCCTTCACGTGCCATCATTGCAAGGAGGCCTCGGATAATTAGAGCTCCAGCAAACTGTATCAACCAAGAAACAGGATGAGAAGGCACTTAAAAATTGGTGTCCAATATTTTTAAAACAGTATTAAAGTAGTTACCATGAGAAAAAAAATCAGTATTTTGTTGGGATTCCTTATAGCAACTTGATAGTTTAGTAGCTTCTTTTGTTTTTTTACTACATGGGGGTTGGGAATAGGTACTGTAATCTTTTCAAAGTCCGAAACTCTAAAGATCTTAATGTGGCCTGTATTGCCAAAACTAACACAAGCTTTAATATGCAACTACATGGAGGGCTATGAGTTTATTACCTGCATTCCTTCTGGGACTATATGTTCTTTGAGCCAGTGACCATGTCTTTTTTCCCTAAAAAAGTATATGGCTTTATAGAAAAACTAGAGGCCCAGTACATGAAATTCATGCACTCGGGGGCGGGGGGGGAGGGCCCTCAGCCCAGCCTATGCCCTCTCGCAGTCCGGGAGCCCTTGGGGGATGTCTGACTGATGGCTTAGCGCTGCCATGGAGGCAGTAGAGGCTCCCACCAATGCTGCTGTATTCGCTAGCTGTGAGCCCAGCTTCTGGCTGAGTGGCGCTCCCTCTGTGGGAGTGCACTGACCACCAGGGAGCAGCTCCTATGTTGAGCATCTCCCCCATAGTGGTCAGTGCTCAACATAGCAACCAGTCGTTCCACTGTTCGGTCGATTTGCATATTAGCCTTTTATTATATAGGATTCACAAAATAGGTATTGCTATCTAGAGCCCGAGATATAGTGAAGAATAAAGCAGACATGCTCACTACCTCCACAGGGCAGGGCTTCTAGTTTTCTGAGAGGGGAGAATCACCCCTAACTGCTCACCTGATGGCCCCTAGCCGCCTCTGCCTCGGTCCCCACCACTGTGGCTTCGTCCGGAAGGATATCTGGAATGACGTATCTGGATATCCGGAAGGTCATTTGGCTGCCCAGTCTAATTAGCATATTATGCTTTTATTATTATAGATAACCTGGAAATACTGTTCAATGAAATCAAACTGAATTGAACAACAGTTCCCTAGATCTCTTATGATAGTATTGCCTGATATAGTAATATATCCCTGGAAGAAATGTTTTTCATAATAGATGTATAATTGAATTATTAATTTTAACAAGTGTTTCCAATGCTTAGATAACACATATTTGAGTGCTTTAATTCAATATGTGAGATATTAGGGAAATAGAATTTATTATTTTCCCCTTCTTTCACCATCACATCTCTAAAAATTAAAACTAACATAATTTCCTGCCCTATGTTAAGTAATTGTTTAATACTGCAACCATGCAAATTTTCCTATCCCTCGCCCCCGTTACCAATAATAGGACGAGGCATAAAAAACTTAGCTGCTTACAGGGACTACTCGCTCCTGGAAGATGAGACCCAACTAACACAGCTTCCTCAAGACTCACGTCAAAATGGTCACTCTGTTGTACTTTCCAACTCAAAGCTATTATGTCATAAACTCGGCCTATCCCAATCAGTTTGCCACCTGGCAAAACCCAGTCCAGATCCTAAAATCCTGTGAACACTCTTCCCTAACACTCCCATTTTGAGACATTACTAAGGTTTTGTCGAGGCGGTTTCTTTTGCAAGAGGTCTAGTAAACAGCTTTGCTTCATCAGTGGATTTTTCTGACAGTTGCCCTGACCGCTCTTTATCACTGCTGCTTTTCCTATGCTCTGCTTTGTTCTAAAAAGCATAAAGGTGGGAATGCATTCAGCATGGTTTCATTTTGGACACAGAACCAAATCAGCACACGGAGGGATGTGGCTCCAGTTTGCAGTCAACTCGTTGATGATGTTCCATATATTTCATATTTAGGAGCACATATAAAAATTGGTTTGGTGAATTATAATTTCCTCTCTCAGTTGAAGAGTGAATGAAACAGAAATTTAAGAACAATTTATTATTTCCTTCAGCAGGTATTTATTTAATGCCTTCCATGGGCCAGGCTCTATTCTAGGTGAGGTGCTACATCTTAGTGGAGGGAGATGGAAAATAAACAAACCAATACATAGGAACTATAAAGGAAATAAAAAGTGCTATTTAAACAACATTTTTAAAGAAAATAACCAATAAGGAAAATGGAACATCAGAAGGAAAGAATCTTCTAGTTCTTTCAACTAAGTCTTGTACAATGCTAACAGCTTTCTGCTGAGAGAAGTATCAAACCAGGCTGGGGAGTATATTTTGTATAGAGAGCTTCAGTTCAAAGCAACAATCAGACCAATTTTGAAACTGAAAGTCAACCATCATCATCTGTTTGGAAAAAAAAAATCTGTGGCATAAATTATTATACTTAATATTTCGTTAATTATACAGGGAGTTTATAATAGATGCTAACTCCTATAAATAAAGGCCAACAGTAGGAGACAAAAACCAAACCAGCATTTCCTTAATTGGAAGAGACTGTGACATGACAGTGTACCCCTTTGTCAGGGAATAAGCCAGAATGGCCCTTTGTAAGGGAAATTATTTCAAATTAATGAACTAGACACTTAATTGGGAAATTGTCATATTGCATCTAGAAAATAAAATTAAAGAGATGTATGCATTTTCCTACTTGCTTTTTTTCCTTCAAACTTCTGAGTTAAGCATTCGATTCCCACGTTTCAATTACCGGTGGAAGGGCACGGGTAAACTGTAAACAGTAATCTGCCAGACTGCTCGTACACGTTCCCACCGAAACGGCATCTGGGTTAATGAGGACTCACAGGATACCTTGGCAGACTTTCAAGAATACGTAATACTGGCCTAAATTAACCTCCTGAGTAAATGAGTCTGCCACATGCAGGGATGGGAGGTTCCGCAGCGAGGCTCTGGGCGCACTCCTGCCTGTGCAGAGAGCACTGAGGACTTTCAGGAATCACAAATAATCACCGCTTTAAATATTTACACTTCAAGTATATTTGCTTCAAGGCCTTTACATACTTCATGAGCGACCAAAACAAAAAACAAACAAAAAAACCCCACCAAACAAAAAAAACACAGACCACAAAAAAGACCGTTCTTATTTTAAGAAGTTCATGAGAAGCATAGTTTCTAAAAAATTCTTTGAAGTATGATTTTCTCCACTGTGAGCTCAGTGACCCCAGTCAAAGCAAGAGCTGGAATGTCCATGGTATTGCGAGCCCTCCGCGGGCACACACAGTGATTCAGGCTTAAGGGGGAGGGAAGGAGGTAAGATCACATGGTGACATCCTGGTAACCCTTTTTTCATGGTCTGAAGTCATCCCCGCACTCCTTAGAAGACATCTTGTTCCCCCACATTCCAAAAATGGGGGAAATGGCAAGGATCAGAAATCAAATTTCAATTGTATCAATACCTGGATTTTTTTTCCTTCTGGATATTTCCTTTTTTCTCTTAACCCCTGTATCTATCAAAAGCAATAATAGTTTGGGATCGAGCTACCAATGAGTAGAAGTAGAAGCACACATCTGTGCTGACCTTTACGTCTACTGAGGGCAAGAGTGCTATCCTATGGATTTCATATCTTTCTAGCCTAGCACAGCGCCTGGTACCTAGTGTGTTGACCTGAACTGAGAAGTTACAATAGCATTTAGATCAGAGTAAAGGTTGTGGCTGAAGAAGCACCTTGAAAAGATCTTGAATATACAATCCAGCTTTGCTTAATTACTTGATAAAATTGTATTCATAAATAAATTCTTCTAAAATTACAGGTTCAAGAATGCTATAACTAATAACGGGAAATTAAACAATTAAGCTAAGCCTCACTACCAAAAAAGTTTTATTTAAACGTACACATGCAATCTGTTTAGTCAGGTTACAGCTAAAAAAAGAAATCAGGCATTTTCTTTTTCTTATAATTTTGTTCTTACTGCTTTATATTTCTTAAGCCATTTGCTTATATAATGCAAATGTAATTTTCAGAGAGAGAGAGAGAGAGGGAGAGAGAGAGAGGGAGAGAGAGGATTGTTGGGAGACCTTAAGTTTGTAATACAAAACAAGCTTATAGATCGGGTTTTTAATAAGTTCTCAGGTTATTATAATACATATGATTTACTCCTGAAAAAAGTTAACATCGAGCTAAAGTAAAAACTGAAATTTTTCTTACCCAATGAAACTTTATTGTAAATCATACAACTTCTAGGTTTGCCTTCTAAATTTTAGCTAAAATAGAAGGATTGGGAAATTTCTTAGCTAAAATAGAAATGCTGGGGAATTTCAGCACATAAATATTGTAGGGAGATTAAGGCATAGTTTGACAGGTTCCTAACAAAGAAATAAAAAGAAGACTTAACCTTAATGCCCGAAGACGTGGTCCATCTGGAGTGTAACCAAATAACTTCTTAAATCTTACCTGGTTCTGTTTTAATGTGGACACAAGTTTCTGCAACGTGATGTTTTCTTCTTCCAGCTCAGTATAGTCCTGAAGGAGCCGGGCCTCTCGGAATTTATATTCTCGAATTTCATCCTTCATCCGGATTCGCTGTAGCTCCATCATTTCATTGTTCTGAAACAATACAATAAACCATCAATACAAACCCTTCTCATTCTAGGTAGTATGAAGTGTAAAGTCTGGGTAGTTAAAAATACTCATCTGCCATTTAATAATGGCAATAGATGCTGAGAAATTTGTTTTCAGGCGATTTCTTTGTGGCGTGAACATCACAGAGTGCATTTACACAAACCTAGGTGGTCCAGCCTACTACACCCCTACGCTCTATGGTCTAGCAGTGGTCGGCAAACTCATTAGTCAACAGAGCCAAATATCAACAGTACAACGATTGAAATTTCTTTTGAGCCAAATTTTTTAAACTTAAACTATATAGGTAGGTACATTGTTATTGACTTAATTAGGGTACTCCTAAGCTGGCCTTTGCTAAAAACATCCTGAATCTGATTGAGGTATGTTCGCTGAGGTCGACCCCTTCCAACTCTCCCATCCACACTCGTCTTGTATACTTGTTTCTTCTATCTCCTTTCGTTCATCCTCTCTGTATGTCCAAACCATCTCAACATACCTTTCTCATCTTCTTTCCCTCCACAACGTCCCCTAAAATTAACTTAATAAACTTTACTTAAAGTTTTAAGTCAACTTCTCACTGTACATGCGCCTGCACGTGGTATTTTGTGGAAGAGCTACACTCAAAGGGCCAAAGAGCCGCATGTGGCTTGCGAGCCGCAGTTTGCCGACCACTGGTATAGCCTATTGCTCCTAGGCTACAAGCCTGTACAGCATGCTACTGCACTGCACAAAAACAACACAAGGGTAAATAAAATACAACAGAACGTGATTCAATCAAGAGACACAGTAAATACAAGATGTATTTTATAAAGGAAATTACAAAGTGTTTAATGCTGCTGCCGGCATAACACGGCATACTGTCTCAGAGCAAACTTCTTTTATATAAGTAGGAAGAGTACACTCTAATATAATGATTAAAAGTATAGTAAACACATAAACCACTACAATAGTCATTTACTATCATTATCAAGTATTATGTATTATACATAATTGTACTAGTATGTGTTATTCTTTTATATGATTGGCAGTGCAGTAGGCTTGTTTATACCAGCATCCCCACAAACATGTGAGTAATGTATTGTCCTACTATGTTAGGACAGCCCTGATGTCACTAGGTGATAGGAATTTTTTTAATCCTTACCCAAGGATATGGGTTGTTTTTTTTTAATTTAGTTGAGAAAAGAGAAAAAGGGAGTGGGGAGAGAAAGAGAAGGAGCAACATCGATGTGAGAAACATCAATGAGTTGCCTTCCCTAAGTGCACGAATCTGGATCGCATCTGCAACCTAGTTATGTGCCCTGACTGGGAATTGAATCCCCAACCTTTGGTGTACAGATGACGCTCCAACCAACTGAGCCATCTGGCCACGGCAGCGACAGTAATTTTTAAGCTCTATTTTAATCTTATAGAACCACTGTACATATGCGGTCCATCGTTGACCAAAACATTGTTATGTGGCACACGACTGTACCATAATTTCAAAGCAAAGACGGTATTGCAAAATGTCTGGCTATTTTATTTGTGTGTGATTCACCCCCTCAACTTTCTTGATTTTTATTGAGGTTTTTTTTTTTTTAATTTTTTTAGAGAGAGAGAGAGAAGATAGGAGAGGGAGAGGGAGAGAGAGAGAAACATCAATGTGAGACAGTATTGCAAGAACTGAGATGCGGTATGAAAATATTGATCACAAAGTAACAGGTGCTGCTAATACTACTGAGGTTTGTTGCCTACATTCAAATGGAAGAAAACGCTAAGTTTCTGTCTGAGTTTAGTGAAAATAGATATATAATTATTTTTCCCATCCACATTTCCCATCCTGAATTCTATCCATAATCTCCAAGGACTCAGATTAGGAAACTCTTCTGTTTCTACTTGTCTCTTAGGCCTCAGTTCAAATGTCACCTTCTCAGAGAGGCTTCCCTGAATAGCTAATATAAAACAGCTCCCCCCTTTACTCACCATCACCCTATTTTATAGATCAGCATCTAGCACTGAGTAGGTACTCAAAAAATAACTGTTTTGGGGAGGGTGCTGGAGTAGGGTGGAGGGGGTCAATGGAGGACATCTGTAATACTTCCAACAATAAAAATAAATTTTAAAAAACCAAAAAACCCCAAACTCATCTTAATTCCATCACCCAGAGAGATCACTGTTAATGCTTTAATCTGTATCCCTTTACACATCTTGTCTATACATATCTGTACATATGTTTAAGAAATGAATCTTGCCCTAACCGGTTTGGCTCAGTGGATAGAGCATTGGCCTGCAGACTGAAGGGTCCCAGGTTCGATTTCTCTCAAGGGCATGTACCTTGGTTGTGGGCACATCCCCAGTGGGAAGTGTGCAGGAGTCAGCTGAATCGCTGTTTCTCTCTCATCGATGTTTCTAACTCTCTATCCCTCTCCCTTCCTCTCTGTAAAAAAAATCAATAAAATAAGAAAATAAAAAGAAATGAATCTTATGATGCAAAGATATTTTACAGCCTATTTTCTCACTCAATAAATTGCATAACTCCTTCCATGCTAAAAAAAATATATAATAATACTAATTGTTGAGGGAATAGTGTAGCACTAATCATTACTTGAAATTGGTTCTTTCCTTACTGTTTACACTTTTTACCTTGACTAAATTTCCTTTTCATCTGAATATAATAAACATTTCTGTGTTGTTCATCAATGTGTTCTAATTTCTGGCACATTTTAGGCCCTCATATCCATGGAATGAAAAACAAAACAGTAAGCAAATGGTTAAACACAAAATTTTAAAAGAATATTATTGCATGGATGGTGGCGTTTTGTCTTGCATTGTTTTAGAGTGTGGAACAAAGGGAAAATAACACACTTTGAACTAAAATATGCCTAGATAACTAGGCATTTAATTCTTCTTCACTACATAGTGACTTGGAGGCAGAAACATTACTTTATTCCCTGCTCCCTGGACAATACTTTGAGCATACATGCTCAAAAGTATACAATAAAAAATGATAAAGTTTGGTGATAAAGCCAAATTATAAAATTTCATTAAATTATTTTATTTTGCAGAAACATGAATCCTTGATGTTTTTTCTACTTCTCAAAAGATCTACTATAACTGAATGATATATAAATAGTTTTCCTTATTTATGTGTATAACAACATGAGGAAGCCTGATAAATTGGATGCCAGTAATTTATATAAAATTTGTAAAGGAAATGTTAAGATACAAGAGATTCTGTAAAATGTGTGTACACTTGTAAAAAATGTGATGACCAGAGGCCTAGTTTGCATATACTGAGAGTTAACCATAAAATTTTATATAGTAAGATAGTAAATGTCAAGATAAGTTTAAGACCACGGCAAAGCTAATGAGGATCTCTAACCAATAACTCATAAAATAGCTAATGAAACTCCTGATGCTAATTAAGGAAAAGCTTGGCTGGGAAACTGGTTAAATCGAAAGGCTTGCTAGCAATAAAACACACGTAAGACCCAGAGAGAAAGAAAACTAGTCTTATTTATTCTGCTGAAAATCCTTGTTTTCATTGCCAAAGGTTAAATTCTATGGGCAATATTCTTTGCTTCCATAATAAACTTAAAAGATCGCTACTGCTGTTTTGTGCACCACTCATGATACTTATCCCCCACAATGTTTTTCTTACTGGGATACGATGGTGCTGAACTCTACTAAAACAATTCCATGGAGAATAATGAGAGTGAGAAAAACAAAGCATGAGAGAAAGGGGAGAACATGGCACAAGCAGGGACAGCTTTAGCCTTGCCTTTCACCTCCAGAGACCCGAGTCTCAGCTATTCCTCAGGGGCGAGGGGATTAACCTGAAATGTGTGGGATAGAGTATCCTCATTATTTTCATGGCACCTGAGCATAGCAGCATTCTTAACATTTTATTTTAATTAACAGTAAAAGGATTTCCTTATGTGGGAATCATAAATTCCCTCCACTATTGTCAAGAAGAAAATATCAATGTGAACACTTACTTCCACACTCCAGAGTAATGTATCAAAAATAACAATGCCTTCCAGTTATATGGCTCTTTGTCTTTTATAAATT
This sequence comes from Myotis davidii, assembly GCF_000327345.1. Taxonomy (NCBI): domain Eukaryota; kingdom Metazoa; phylum Chordata; class Mammalia; order Chiroptera; family Vespertilionidae; genus Myotis; species Myotis davidii. The sequence continues at coordinate 2,898,574 of NW_006293951.1, forward strand.
AATTATATTCATCGTCACAGGAGACCTTAATAATAGCTTGTGTGAGATAAGTGACAGACGTTCCAGTTTACTCATCCGTAAAAAATGGGGATCCCAATCCTTAATATGATATGGTCATTGTGAGGACTTAATGATAATACATGGGGATCTGAGCAGGGATGCGAGACACACATAATTTATTGTAACCGAACAAGTGCTGCTGCAAAGGTTCCCACCAAAAGGCTGAGTGATCAATACTCGCGGGGGCGGCAGGGAAAGCTTTATAGAGGAAGTTACATTTGAGCCAAACCTTGAAGGGCAAGCAGTTCACTAAATGGATGAAGAGGAGGATAGACTTTCCAGCCAGAGGTCAACTTTTGCACAAAAGTGGAGTCAGATTTGTGGGGAGGGCAGTGCTACACAATCCAACAGTCAGATTGAACATATCCTGGGGGCACTAGCGAAGCTGGAGCAGTGCTAGAGAGGAAAGAGAAATTCAGACAAATCTAGAAAAGTGCTCATTACTTTCAGCTTATGCCTAAGTGTGGTGTGATTTCCTACAATAAAATGTTAAATTACTGATTAGTGTCGTTAACCTGTGAGACAGTGGGAGGGGCCAAAATGTTTTCAGTGCTTGGAACCTTCAAAGGTCTTAACTTGGCTGTGGCTTGGGAAATATGCAGTCTCGTGTGGTTAGAACAAAGAACTTGAGACAGATTTTGCAGGAAATTCTATGTTAAACAAAGCAATTTGGGGAACCAGGGAAGTCTTTTAAGTGAAGCAGCCATGTGATCAGACCTATGTTTTGGCAAGTGACTCTGTTGGGGGAGAGGGGAAGAGCTATAAGAAGAAAGAGCCACAGAGAATAAGTGAAGTTGGTGCTGGAACAGCCCAAAGCAAAAGATGATGAGGAATGTGGAGGAACATCAGTTAGATTGAACAGGACTTGGTCATTGGTTGATGTGATAATAAACAAATGAACAAGCAAACAAATAAAAAGAGTACAGTAAAAAACTCCAATGGAGTTGGGGAGAACCAAGATGGCGGCATAGGTTAACGCCGGAGTTTGCTGCCTCGAACAACCCCTTCAAAAGTGAAACTAAAAGACGGAACGGACATTACCCAGAACCACAGGAACGCTGGCTGAGTAGAAGTCCTACAACTAGGAGGAAAGAGAAACGCATACCAACACTCAGAGGAGGCGCAGTGCTGAAGTCAAATACTGAGGTGCCAAGTGCATGCAGAGCAGGCTGATGGCTGAGGACTCGGTTGGTGTTTTCAATCGGGAGGGAGTCGCAGACTCTGAGCTCCAGATCCAGGCGAGTCTTTAGGGACCCAGACTCAAACGGGAGCAG
>NW_006293951.1:2900724-2901705 GCF_000327345.1 Myotis davidii
GATGATTTCTCAACAGAAACTCTGCAGGCCAGAAGGGAGTGGCAAGAGATATTCAAAGTGATGAATGCCAAGAACCTACAACCAAGATTACTTAACCAGCAAAGCTATCATTCAGAATTGAAGGGCAGATAAAGAGCTTCACAGATAAGGAAAAGCTAAAGGAATTCATCACCACCAAACCAGTATTATATGAAATGCTGAAAGGTATCCTTTAAGAAGAGGAAGAGGAATAAAAAGGTAAAGATACAAATTATGAACAACAAATATGCATCTATCAACAAATGAATCTAAGAATCAAGTGAATAAATGACCTGATGAACAGAATGAACTGGTGATTATAATAGAATCAGGGACATAGAAAGGGAATGGATTGACTATTCTTGGGGGGGAAAGGGGTGTGAGGGAAGCGGGAAGAGACTGGACAAAAATCGTGCACCTATGGATGAGGACAGTGGGTGTGGAGTGAGGGCGGAGGTGGGGTGGGAACTGGGAGGAGGGGAGTTATGGGGGGGGGAAGAGGAACAAATGTAATAATCTGAACAATAAAGATTTAATTGAAATGAAAAAAAAAAAAAAACTCCAATGACCTAAATAAGGATCAAAGTGCCTAAATAGAGTTGTAAGAAAAAGAGAAAGTGTCCGAGGAAGTGATGTCCCTATAAATAATGATAATATTAATTTGGATAGTCAAACCAGGAATTTCTGGATTTGTGAGTGGATAAAGCAGAGGTTCTCAACCTGTGGGTCGCGACCCCTTTGGGGGTCGAACAACCCTTTCACAGGGGTCGCCTAAGACCATCGGAAAAACACATATATAATTACAGATTGTTTTTGTGATTAATCACTATGCTTTAATTATGTTCAGTTTGTAACAATGAAAATACACCCTGCATATCAGATTATTTACATACGATTCATAACAGTAGCAAAATTACAGTTATGAAGTAGCAATGAAAATAATTTTATGGTTGGGGGTCACCA
>NW_006293951.1:2903326-2911688 GCF_000327345.1 Myotis davidii
TATTATTCTAAGTTTTAAAAATAAGAGTTTAACAAACATCTACATTGCATCTTAGTTGGGTGGAACGTGTGTTTCATAGGAAAGCTTTTTGTGTGAGATGGTTTTGGTATCAACTTTATTAAGATATAATTCACATACCTATAATTTACCCATTTAAGTGTACATTTCAATGGTTTTTAGTATAGTCAGAGTTGTGACCATCAGCATAATTAATTTCTGAACATATTTATCATCTTGAAAAAAACATTTTTGTACCTTTTAGCTATTGTCCCTCCTCCCCACGCCCTCATTCCCTCAACCACTAATCTACTTTCTACTTGCCTATGCTGGACATTTCATATAAATGGAATCATACAATATGTGGTCTTTTGAGACTATAATATTTTACAGTTTGGTTACTGCTGACAAAATATCTTTGTTTTCTGAAGTCTATTGACAGATTTACTGCAGCAAGAAACATGTTTCACACTATTATCAGCAAAGTACTGCATTGTGCTGGCATTGACCCAGCACACATCAGATCCAGTAATCGCGATATTATGTTTCACAAGCACAGTCATTTAAATTTCACTCAATCTTAATATAGTCAGAGTTGTGACCATCAGCATATTTCTGAACATATTTATCATCTTGAAAAAAAAATTTTTGTACCTTTTAGCTATTGTCCCTCCTCCCCACGCCCTCATTCCCTCAACCACTAATCTACTTTCTACTTGCCTATGCTGGACATTTCATATAAATGGAATCATACAATATGTGGTCTTTTGAGACTATAATATTTTACAGTTTGGTTACTGCTGACAAAATATCTTTGTTTTCTGAAGTCTATTGACAGATTTACTGCAGCAAGAAACATGTTTCACACTATTATCAGCAAAGTACTGCATTGTGCTGGCATTGACCCAGCACACATCAGATCCAGTAATCGCGATATTATGTTTCACAAGCACAGTCATTTAAATTTCACTCAATGGGCTGCAAGTTATTTTTATCAATAAAAATGTGGCTTTGTGAGTTGGTGTGGTAGCACGAATACACTGATTTAAGCTTTTGTATATATACACTAGTAAGATGCTGGAATTTTTCTGTTTTCTATATAATTGACCTTAAAGTCAGGAAACCAAGATCATTTCCCAACCTAGTTGCTTCGTGCTTGATCTTTCTTAAATTTGCCTGATTTTTCTTTTTTAAATGTCTCACTTACTACTTTAAAGATGCAAAAACACCATAACGAGTGCTGGTATGACAGTTTTCTGATAGTATCTCATTATAACTATGAACATACATGCTGTCCCGTTTACACAATTACTAGAATAATTTATTCAATGGAAAAGGGAAATTTAGGTAATACACTAAATAGATTTAAAATCTACGTTGCGCAATAATCATGTAATATTCACAAATATTATAGAAGTAATTTGACCTCTAGCCAATCCTCCTTTCACCTCAGCTTCACAGACTTTACTGCGACCCTGCTTTAAAGAATGGTTTAACCCAAGAGACAAACAGCATCAACAGTCCCAAAAAGCCTTCATTATGATAAGAAATTTTAGTTCCTAACACTGTGGGAACACACTCTATATAGATTTTTATTGAGAGGAGACATCGTAAAGGGAAAAGAACTGAACAAAAATGGAAGTAATGGTATGCATTAAGTGACTATTTAAAAATGGAAGTAAAGATTGAAAGAAAATATGTAGAGCAATGAAAAAGGAGAGGGGACTGAAGATTACAAAATGCAAGATGAGTACCATCAGGATGAAAAGATTGAACAGAAAGGAGGGATTAACTCCTTTTATAACGTTTATAACTTGCTTTGGAATGTACAAGTTAACCCCTCAAGAGACTGAGGGTTATTAGAGACACTATTTTGTTTATACTTTAGGTACATGTGTACAGTGTGTATTGTAGAAGTTTTTATAGGATATCTGGCAAGTCTGACCTAGCTGTTTATTTTGGTTGCTATAAAACATCTGTATTATCCAATAAATAAAGTTTAGCCCAAACATTAGTAATAGAGAAGAAAGCTTAAAATAATAGTGAATATAGTTACTCAAATGAAGTCTTCACTATATGGAATAACATAAAAAATAATAGCTTCAAAAAAGCAACTGTTTTGTAAAGAGGTGGGTGGCAGAGTAAACATAAACATAGTTCTGGATACAAACACTGGCTTCCACCACAATAATTCCTGGGACTTTCCGTTTTCTTACCTCTAAAAGCAGAAAAACAGCTTTTCAACTCCAGAGTTGTCAGAAATAAGCGAGAAAGTATTTCTAAAAGCACGTTATAAATGGTAATGAGCTATCAAACATCTTTATTAATAAGTAGTTTTTAAAAAGTCAGTTGAAGGCTTTTGTGGGACTGAGTTGGAGATCTTTCAGAATGTTCTTTATCAGTAACCATTTGAAGATTCTTTGAAAGTGCCATTCAACATCCCATCTAATAAAGAGGGAATATACAAATTGACCATCACACTATAATGGTCAAGATGGCTCTGCCCACAGCAGAGGCAGGGATTCCATAACACAAGATGGCTGCGCCCACAGCGGAGGCTGAGTTCCTATAACGAGCCTTAACGAGCAATCAGCAGGGACCTGAGGCTGCATGGTGCTGGGCCAGCACAGGGGACCTGACGCTGCGCCCCCCAGGTGGGGCCGGCCAGGTCTGGGTCTCACGTGATTTCGAGGCACACGTGTGTGGGCAGGGACTTGACTCTGGTTCCTGTGGCACATTCCAGACTCTGACAGAAGGAAGATTTTCATATACATTTTACTAATTTTCTTTCATCTCTGACACTTCTATTATAGAGAAAGGGCAAATAGCAATATTAAAATATTTCCTCTAATTAATTCCTTTTTAATGTGCACAAATTTCATGTACCGGGTCACTATTGTACATATGATTCTAACTCACCTCAAGAACAACTTAAGATGAAGAGATACATCTCTTGAAATTATAAAAACATATACAATGAGTAAAATCTCACTCCTATCTCTTCTCACATCAGCCTACTTTCCACACCCCACTACCCATTGTTCTTAACATCTTTTAGATACTTCCAGAGTTCCTTTATATCTTATTTTTAAACTTTATAATGCCAACTTATTCCCACATGAAAATGAACAGGGTTAATATGAGCTTATTACAATATGTTACAAAATTTGAAGTAGTGAGCTGTCTTAAATTAACTGGCATTCCAATTTCAACAATTGTATTACAAGTCTAAGAAATTCAAAGATGTGTCTTTTAAGTAATTATTAAAGGTGATCAATTTTCTACTTCTTACATCTTCATTAAAGTTTCCAAAAGAACTCTCCTGACCAGGATCTTCCTGGTATCAGTTTTTCCTTTTGCCTTGAAATAAGTGGAAACTGAACTTTGGAATCACCTAAAGAAAGGAATTTTGATGTGATAGGAGTGATAAAATGAGACACAGGGGAAGACCTAGATAGTGAAATTTGGAAGATATAAGGTCCAAGTGAGAGGTAAACAGTATTAACAAAGGACAGGGACTACTGGGTAAGCTTGCAGTTCACTTGTGGTCAAAGTTAGCTCTAGGCTCGTCTCCAGGGACCCCTGGACATCTGTGACTGACCCTGGGCCAGGACAAGGATGAAACAATCTAACTAGTGACTTATAATGTACTTTTTAAAAAAATATATTCCAGAGAGGAAAGGAGAGGGGGAGAGAGAAACATCAATGATGAGAGAGAATCATTGATTGGCTGCCTCCTGCCCCCCCCCACACTGGGGATCGAGCCTGCAACCCAGGCATGTGCTCCTGGCCGGAATCAAACCCGGGACCCCTCAGTCCGCAGGCCGACGCTCTATCCATTGAGCCAAACCACCTAGGGCTATAATATACTTTTTAAAGGCTGAAACTCCATGGCACACACTCGACTAGTTTGTTTATATTATTTGTAGGAAATGTATAGGCTGATGATTGGTTCTTGGCTTCTTAGATTATATTGTCCAATTTAGCCATATGAGCAGCGGGTACACATGTACTTTGTCACCTTGAGTCCTGGCTTCCCTGAAAACTGGTATCTTGTGTGTATCTTAGTGGTTCACAACCTGAACACAAAGCATATATCATGAGGTTAGGAAAGGGCCCTGGAGCTGAGCCTGGAGAGCGGAGACCTCTCTCTGTCGCCTGTTTTCTTTCTCCCACTGCACCACCTGCCCCTGTTTATCAAAGGTAAACAGTATTAACAAAGGACAGGGACTACTGGGTAAGCTTGTAGTTCACTTGTGGTCAAAGGTAGCTCTAGGCTCGTCTCCAGGGACCCTGGGCCAGGACAAGGATGAAACGATCTAACTAGTGGCTTATAATGTATGGAGCAGCATGCACCTCCCCAATTAGGCCCCTCTGGCATGTAGTTCACTTGTGGTCAAAGGTAGCTCTAGGCTCGTCTCCAGGGACCCTGGGCCAGGACAAGGATGAAACGATCTAACTAGTGGCTTATTATGTACGGAGCAGCATGCACCTCCCCAGAATATGCCCCTCTGGCATGTGGGTTATTTCAAGCTGCAGACAATCGAGGTCAGCACACTCAGGAAGAGTCCTTCACCTTCGCTTAACTGTCTAGAAGAATTCAGGGAGGGGGACTGGACCAGCAGGAGAGCTATTATCAGAGATAACTTTTTATATCAGAAAGACTTACCTGCAGGTCATGGCAACACTGTTTACCAAGCATTTGTTCTTCTCACCATCCTGTGAATTGCCTTCCCCCCCTTTGAAGCCCCTTAGCTCAAGATGGGACATAAGCCTCTATTACCTGACTTCTGGGGAGTCTCCTATTTTTATGAGGCTCTCATGTGTATGAAATGTGTTTTCTCTCTGTTAACCTGTCTTTTGTCAATTTGATTATTAGACAAGCCAAAGAAGCTAGAAGGGAAGAAGGGAGAAGTTTTCTCCCTTTGTTCAGCCTTATATGACTACACCCTTCGGTATCCTGTGGGTCCCTTCAATGATATGAACCTGTCTAATTGTTGCAACTTCAGTAAAAACAAACAAAACCAGAAACTGTGACCAGGAAAGTGGAGTGCAATCATCATGAACTCCCACAGCTGTCCAGGAAGACACCACACAGAAGGCAGCGCCTCCCTCCCTCCCATCTTGCGAACCAAGTTCAGACGAGCCTGAACGACTCTGTCACCAGAAGGCAGGGTATACACATCAGCCTGAAGTGAAGCAGTGTCAGGGATTCAAACTGCACCAGAAGCTCTGTGCCTTCTGCCCTAGTTTGTTTGGCTCAATGGATAGAGCGGTGGCCTGTGGACTAAAGGGCCCTGGGTTCGATTCCAGTCAAGGGCATGTAACTTGGTTGCAGGCTTCGGTCCTGGTTGGGGGCCTGAGGAAGGCAACCAATCAACGTGTCCCTTTCACATCAGTGTTTCTCTCTGTCTCTCCCTCTCCCTTCTACTCTCTCTAAAAATCAATGGAAAAAATATCCTTGGGTGAGAATTAGAAAGAAAGAAAAAAGGAACTCTGTGCCCTCCTACGAGAATATTCTGAGGCACTTTCTTCACACACTCTCTAGCAGTAAGAAACATTTGCAATAGAACATTTTTCTACAAACTACCTTCGCAGACAGACTTCTAAAACCAAAGAAAGTACCATAAGGCAAGATGAAGAGAAAAATCTGAATACTACTCTCAGCAGAAATTCAGTTATATTTGAAAGACATACATATATGTGTATGCATATATAAACATATTCAATAACATTTTTCCTTCTTGGCAGGCGAAGGTAAGTAGATTATAAGTCTGTGGTTTTCTCTTTCTTTTATACAAAAACAACTGCTTTACTGTCATTACTTATTTTACAAGCACTCAAAGTGATTTTTTTTAATCAAGCAATTACAGTGCCTTGGAAGTGGGAAACCTTAATTACTTAATGTTTTAATAAAACTTGTTTTAACCACAGACATATGACTTATCAGACATAAGAGGCTGAAACTGTCAAGAGAATGTTATGATGCAGCCATATATTAATACATGGTAATTAAACATATGGAATAAGTAGTTAAATAAAAAGAATTCATATTGTATATTGTACTACAATAGTGAGTAAACTGAGGCTCAGAGAGATGAAGAGAATTGGGGTAGGAGGGCTCAGAAGTAGGAAATGAGAGCTCTAGGTTTTGGGTGTGTGTGTTTTTAAAATATATTTTTTATTGATTTCAGAGAGGAAGGGAGAGGGAGAGAGAGAGAGAGAAACATCAATGATAAGAGAGAATCATCGATCTGCTGCCTCATGCACCCTCCACACTGGGGATCGAGCCTGCAACCAGGGCTCCTGGCTCAAAGGTCAATGGTCAACAATGAGCCACTCTGGCGGGCTAGAGAGAGCTCTAGGTTTTATTCCGGCCACCCAGGTCCCTAAGTCGGAGCTACTGTGTATCATTAAGACTCCTTGACTCAGATGCTGAGGCAGAAAGGCAAAGAAAACAGACGGAGAGGCAAAGAATAAAATAAACAAGGAGAAAATGAAAAGTTCTCTGTAAAATGAATTCCTTATTTTCTGGGCCTCCAAACTCTGGAGGAGGCAGGGAGTACTCTGAAAACAGAGAGGGAAGGGGCCGTACGTAGCCTTAAGCTCTGAGTAGCCTTAAGCTCTAAGGGAGAAAACGGAGTGTTTGGGGGGAGGAGAACAAGCTTTACCTCCTTGGAGCCCCAGAGTGCCACACAGGAGCTCAAAGGAGGGCTCCCTTCCCCCTGCCCTGGGAAAGAACTTTAGAAAGCGCGAGTGAGCATCTTCTTTTGGCACCTGCCCCTTGGGGCTCCTCAGCCCGAGCTGCACTGTTGAGAGACATGAAGGCTTCCGGCTGGTGAGCAACTGGTGTCTATGCTATTCTGGAAGACCCCGCTGACCACACTTCACACACAGGGTCCCTCTCAGTCTGCAGAGAAAAGCTTTTATAGCAAATGAAGTCTAATAAGAAGGCCTTTCATTGATAGACAAAGGCCAGTGATGTAGTTTCCCCTGCCCTGAATGTCAATTAGTATCTCAGGCAACAAAATGACTAATTGAGAAATGTCTGCAGTTAGCCTGTGGGCCAAGGCCAAAGAAATATTATAAAATAGATATATTAAGAATCTCTATTAGCCAAATGGACTCTCAGTGGGAAGGTGGAGGAATATTTCATAAGAATATTCTATTGGAGTTTTAATATTTTAAAAACTCCTTCAGAGTTTTGCTTTAACACTCCTGATAATCATCTTTTTGCGTTAAAGTATTTAACATTTTAGTGAATTAAATAGTAAGATACAATATGTTCCTGTCCACCATTTAATTAAAGTAGATGTGAGATCTCTTTGATTCTTTGTTGGCACTTCACTTATTTAATTTCCCCTGTATCCAACTTGTATACACTTTCAGTAAAGCTCACGTTCTCCAGAAACAATTAGATTAATGGACTTTTGAAATATGAATTTTTCAGTGAGCCAGAGCTGCTTTTTGAAAAGAATGAGCCATAACACAAATATAGTATCAATTATATTCAGATATTCATGACATATTATATTACTTATTACTATTTATATATGAAAATGTAAGTAATGGTATTTTAGATTAATCACAATGTTAAATTAACATATGTCTGGGGCTTAACACAAGTAAATTTTAAGCAAACATAAAATTAAACTATTTTTTTAAAAAATCAAAGAGAACAGCCCTAACTGGTTTGGCTCAGTGTTGGCCTGCAGACTAAAGGGTCCCAGGTTCAATTCCAGGCAAGGACATGTACCTTGGTTGCGGGCACATCCCCAGTAGGGGGTGTGCAGGAGGCAGCCCATCGATGTTTCTCTCTCATTAATGTTTCTAACTCTCTATCCCTCTCCCTTCCTCTCTGTAAAAAAATCAATAAAATATATATTTTTTTAAAATCAAAGAGAACAATTTTAGCATACATATGGAATGAGTTATTGACCAGTGTCTCAGTCATAAGATTTATGGTGATAACAGAAGGGAAGTTCAAAGTGTTATAAACCCAGAGAATTTAAATTTTCATTTATAAAACTGTGAGAAATAATAAAATGATGCATTAACTATTTACCTATCTTTGGCGAAATATTTTTGTATAATTTTTTTCTTTCTGAAAAATTTGAAATTAAAACACTGTAAGTTTAGACTAGTAAACTATATAGAGCATAGCCTGTTAAACTACTCATCTTATAGTTTCTATATAATACTTAGGTCTGAAGAACATGCTCTAAGTTTTCATAGTCTAAGAAAATAATTTACATTAAAAAAATAAACAACTTTTACTATTAAAGTCTGGGAGGACAGCATTCATATTTATATTATTTTTTTTAATCACAGAAATGCTCATGTTAAGTCCAAAATATTATGTATT
>NW_006293951.1:2912635-2917145 GCF_000327345.1 Myotis davidii
GATTTATTCATTTAACAACTATTCATTAAGTGATCATGTGCCAGACACTATACAAGTGCTGGGGGTATAGTAAACAACTTCGATGAACTATGAAGATCTCTGCTCTCCTGAACTTACATGTCTTGCTTACAAAAGACCTGACCAATAAATATATTATACAGTTTGTTTATATAAATTATAGGTAAATTATATACCTTAAGTAAATATACAGGGATTCAGAGAAAGTCTGGAGAGAGGTATATGGATGAATTCTTGTTTTTTTCATATATAGGGTGTCGCCTGAAATGTATCCACATACATTTTTTGGATAGTTCAAGTGATGCCTTTTCCTTTTCAGATTTAACCCATTGGAATTAATAATAATTCAAAGTGTGTATACATTTTTTTGAGATACCCTGTATTATTATTGATTTTGGAGACAGAGGAAGGAAAAAGGGGAAGGGAGAGAAAGAGAGAGAGAGAGAGAGAGAGAGAGAGAGATAATATGCAAATTAGGCCAGGACACCATAATGGGTCATGACCAGAGAGGAGGAGGTTGCATGTGCAGGTGAGGCCTGGAGCAGAGACGGAGACAGAGACAGGGGGGCCTACCCAAGCCAGCACTTGGGCGGCCCTGGAGCGGACACAGGCAGGGGGGCCAGGGGGACGCCGCGAGTCAGGGGTGCCTCCTCGCACGATTTCAATCGCGTGCTGGGCTTCTAGTGATAAAATGACTCTCATTCCCGTCTCCCCACCACCACTGCTTACAACAGACCTAATCAATCAGTAAATTGTAAAATAGACTGTATGTGTATGATAGAACTATGGGGCTATGACCTTGGAGGGGAAATGACTGACTGCATAGAAATAACAGGAACAGAAATGGTCTCTATGCTTACATGAGGAAATCTGTATGTACCATCATTAAAACTTTAAACCAGTTTGTGAAAAGCAATGGACGATTCTAATAGACTATGGCTATAAGAATGGGTGCATAAATAAATAGAGATGACACAATTCTTCACCCTCCTCTTAATAAGCTAGTACAAGGTGTGTGTCTTGGTGTGGGTAACATTCTTTATATTTTAGAATTCCAGTGTTCATTCTTTTTTTAAATCTTTATTGTTGAAAGTATTACATATGTCTCCTTTTTTCCTCCCGTCCTAATTCACTCAAGCAGGAAGGGAAGATGAAAGAGTCTGTTCTGGAAGTAAACTGCTGACCGAGACTGGAAATCTGCCAGTAGAGCCTCATCACCACTGAGTCACGGCACTGCAATTCTCAATCAATAAAAGAGCCAACTGCGTGAACTGAAAAGTCTTAGTTTACAGTTACCTTTTTTTTCTTTTTCTTTTAACCAACACACTTGCATGGGAACTGCTTTTAGTCAGGATGAAGTGACAAAGAAAGGACTTAAACTTTCATGTAAACAATTAGAAAACGGGACAAAATATATGAAACAGCTGTTCTCCGACATTGAACAACAGCCCTGTAGGTCTTTATCTCTAGGCGGGAAAAAGATGAGGTGAGCACTATGAACAACCCAACTCTCTACCTGGAGCCGTGGTTCTCAACCTTCTGGCCCTTTAAATACAGTTCCTCATGTTGTGACCCAACCATAAAATTATTTTCGTTGCTACTTCATAACTGTAATGTTGCTACTGTTATAAATCGTCATGTAAATATCTGATACGCAGGATGGTCTTAGGCGACCCCTGTGAAAGGGTCGTTCGACCGCCAAAGGGGTTGCGACCCACAGGTTGAGAACCGCTGACCTGGAGGCAATTTATGGGCTGCAGGTGCCAGGAGGGGCAGCCAGAGAGCCCAGAGGCTGAGCTGAGGTGAGGAGGGAGTGCGGAGCTTAGGGAGCCGAGGGGGCTGGAAGTGTCGGGTAAAATTACATAGCGAGAGAACTACATAGAAAAAGACCTCCAGAAATCTGCCTGCATGAGGGTTTCCTTCAGCCCTTCCTGTGGGCCAGGCTGCACATGCCTATTCTATGGAAATCATTATGCAAGACACTGGAATTACAAAGAAACACAGGACAAGGTCTCTGCCTTCCAGGGCTAAAACGTGGAGAATTTCACATTGGTAGTGATTTCCTTTTCTCCTCTTGATTATATCTACAGTTCTTTCATCATTTTAAAATTCTTTTTGTTTGTGAATGAACTTTTTACTGTAACATTATAACTTTGTCAATTCTATACGTATTTGATTGTTTATGGAGAGACTGAAAACAGCCATTTGTTCCTTTTATTAGTTCAACAAACACTCATTGCACATAATATACAAGAAATACTGTAGGTTCTGAGATTATAAAAAGCATAGGACATTGCCTCTGTCTCAAAGTTTATAATTCAGTTGGGGAGTTGGTAATATGTAACATTTATTGAATCCTGGTATGCAAGTACTGTTCCAAATTATGAGTACTTTGTAAGATATTTATAGCCTATATATGACTAACAAAATTATTATGGATTCATATCTGAAAACATCCATAATATACTATATGACTCCTGCAGCAAAAAAATGCATTTGAGTTTCAAACAATTTAAATATGAATTAACTTCAGGAGTACTTTATTGCCAGTTAAGAGCTGGTTCTATAATGTGTTAGATATAATTTAGCAAGCTTTCTTTTATGATTAATAATTGAAAAATGACTTCATATTCTTTTCTAATATGTTTTTATTATTTAAAAATGCTCAGTAATTGTGAAATAAATGTTCCTGTGGGGCTGTATTGTCTTCCACAGACTGAGTTTCTAAGGCTGCCACAACAGATTACCATAAACCGGTGGCATAAACAACGAGTTCATTCTCACAGTTACAGACGCCAGAAGTCTGCTGTCAGGGCCACACCCCTTCCGAAGGCGCTATGGAGAACCCTTCCTGACCTTTTCCAGCTTCTGGTGGCCCCAAACCCCTTGTCTCCTGGCAGCAGAACTCCAATTTCTGCCTCCATCTTCACATGGCCTTCTTCCCCATGTCTCTGTCTTCCTCTTTTCTGTCTCTTATAAGGACACCTGTTATTGAACTTAAGGCCAGCTGTTACCCAGGATGATGTCATCTCAGGATCCTCACCTTCATTACATTTGCAAAGATCCTTATTCCAGATAACGCCACACTCTGAGGTAACAAGTGGTAGCAAGTGTTGAGCTGTGTGACATATATTTTGGCGCCACTATTCAATCCACTATACCAGTGGTTCTCAACCTTCCTAATGCCGCGACCCTTTAATACAGTTCCTCATGTTGCGGTGACCCACAATTTCATTGTTACAAATTGAACATAATTAAAGCATAGTGATTAATCACAAAAACAATATGTAATTATTTATGTGTTTTCCGATGGTCTTAGGCGACCCCTGTGAAAGGGTTGTTCGATCCCCAAAGGGGTCGCGACCCACAGGTTGAGAACCGCTGCACTATACCCATCTTAATTATTCTTATTTTTTGTTGTTTTTGCTAACATTAAGGGTGGTGGGAGGCTGAATGGGTGAATGGCCAGGATGTGGGGAGGAACTTGCTAGTAACAGGGACAGAGATGGAGAAGGAAATGGGAGAATAAATAGGAAAAGCAGGAGGAAATAAAAGACACAGATAGCAGAATAGCCAAGGAGTTAATGACTGTTGTCTTCTCGGGCTCAGATGCATACACAGAGATCAAGAACAAAATAGGCAGAAAGGGAGACAAGATGAAGAAAAAGACACATTAAAACAAGGTCAAAGTTTGGGGACAGTGTTCAAGCATTGTTGGTAATGAGCTGCATCGGCACTGCTATGAAAGGGCATTGCAGGTAAAGCACCCACACGGACAAGGATAAATAACTGTTTTCTAAGCCCAGACTTAAAACATATTCCTGGCTCTTGCCTCTACCAGCTACTGCAATATCGCTAATGAACTAACCTCATCCTCATAATTATTTCTGGGAGTTTCTCTTAGTTGTTTCGAGAGCAAAACATTGATCGGTTGCCTCCTGCACATCCCCACCGCAGATCAAGCCCAAAACCTGGGCTTGTGCCCTGACAGGAATCAAACCAGCAACCTTTTGGTGCCAGGATGACGCCCAACCAACTGAGCCACACCAGCCAGGGCTGTTCCAAAAAAATGTTGCCCACAGCAGATCAGGCTGAAAATATATAATTCAATTCACTGTTTGCTTTAGGAAAATCAATTGATCTTAGACAACAGACTGCTCACGTGGGCAAAAGGTTCAGGAATCACTCTAATTGAGCTTTAAACAGCTCTCGGATTCCCAGTAAGCAAGTGTAAAAGGAAACAATTCTAGTTATCTGATTTTTAAAAATACCATTAGATATTCAGGATAAACACATTTCTTCACTATTATTTTTATCCCTACTGTACAGATGAAGAAACTGAGGTTTAGAAAAATTACGAGATTTAGACAAGATTCTACTGGGACTAAGTGGTGGGATCTTAATTTAAACCCAACTCTCATCTGACTTCCTGAGTTCCTATTTTTAAACATCACATCATACTGCTGATAAGAGTGTACAGCTTTCTAATATA
>NW_006293951.1:2917665-2921314 GCF_000327345.1 Myotis davidii
GGTCGCAGGTTCGATTCCGGTCAAGGGCATGTACCTTGGTTGTGGGCACATTCCCAGGAGGGGGTGTGCAGGAGGCAGCTGATCGATGGTTCTCTCTCATGGATGTTTCTAACTTTCTATCCCTCTCCCTTCCTCTCTGTAAAAAATCAATAAAATATATTTTTTAAAAAATGAAAACAATCAGACCACTTAGATGTGAATTAGAAATGGAATGAAAGGGCTAGCAAAATAATTGAGGCAGAAGAAAAAATAAGAAGACAGTACTAGTAAACTTTAAACACACTGCTACGTGGCAATAATTACAAATAGAAAACCAGAACTAACAGTAGGCAAATAGAATAACAGAACAGAATAGAAGACAAAATAGACAGAAATAGGACAAATGGGACAGTGAACACAGAATAATGCAGGTGCCCTTGTGGAAAAGAACATAAGTGTCATTAAGAAAGAAATCAATTTTAGTTAAAGGGTAATTGTGAAGAAAATTACTCAGACCAAAGTTATCCATTTATTCAAAAACCATGTATGTAATTACCTTCTGAGACCTGGTAAGGAATGCGAAGACTACTGAATATTTAGGATGCAGGAAGCTAATCAAAACCTATTGCTGACCAATGAGATGGGGGGATTTGACTATATTCTTGTGTTTTTATGATATCCAAAGTAAAATTATTGAGATTGTCATCAGAAATATACACCCTTAAACTCTGGACTTATGCTAATTCTAGAAGCTTGTAAATCATTTCTTTAAAGACTACGTCAAATCATAAAAGCTATATATAGTAGAAAAGAGTAATAATGCACTACATATCTCTATTTTCTTTTTTTAAAAAATATATTTTATTGATTTTTCACAGAGAGGAAGGGAGATAGAGAGTTAGAAACATCGATGAGAGAGATACATCGATCAGCTGCCTCCTGCACATCTCCCACTGGGGGTGTGCCCGCAACCCAGGTACATGCCCTCGACTGGAATCGAACCTGGGACCCTTCAGTCCGCAGGCCGACGCTCTATCCACTGAGCCAAATCGGTCTCGGCTCTATTTTCTTCATTTGAATTAAAAATGGTCTTCCTAACAATTCTTTCTTTTCATTTCTTTTATTCTCCAACACTAAAAAATATTCTGGGTGTGGTTTTTCATTTGTTTTTATTTTTGAGATTGTAATTACTTTGATTCTCCTAATTTTGAGATTGCAATTACCCTGATTAAACTGTTTTTATTTTTTTTGTCCTTCCTTTTTTTTTTTTAATCTTTAATTTCTTTATTGGTTAAGGTATTACAAAATGTGTAAACTGTTTTTAATACATTTAAAAAATAATAAATGAATTTGTAATATTCTTTTTTAAACATTTTCAAAAATATTTTTTTTTATTTATTTCAGAGAGGAAGGGAGAGGGAGAGAGAGATAGAAACATCCATGATGAGAAAGAATCACTGATCGGCTGCCTCCTGCACACCTCCTACTGGGGATCAAGCCCACAACCCGGGCATGTGCCCTGATCAGAAATCGAACCATGACCTTCTGGTTCATAGGTCCATGCTCAACCACTGAGCAATACTGGCTGTGCTGAAAATGTAATATTTTATAAAAAAGAGGGGTACCATGTTGAAATGGTGCTGGGACATTTAGGCATTTGGGGGAAGATTTTAAAATATAAAGTCCCACATTGTTCTACATACCAAACTGAATCTCACAAAGACTAAAACATTAAAAGAAAAAATTAAACCGTAAAACTGATAGAAATTAGCATTAAATTATTATAGTTTTGAGAAGGACGACTAGAAGAAGGAAGGAAGGAAAAACATTCTATGCTTATAACCACTAAAAGTAATCTCATAGGAAAAAAGTAGTAGATTTAAAAGCAATTGCCAAAACTTGATTGTGTCAAAAGTAAAACACAATCAAAAGGCATACAAACTGGATGAGATACTCATGGCCAATGATTAGGAAAATCAGTAATTTCCTGTAGCATGCACAAATAATAGAAATACTAACCCTAATAAATGAATGTGCAAACATGATGAAATATGTCCTAAATTCATGAATAAATTACTAATATTATTAATGAAAAAGTATTCCTCAAATTAATGAAAGTGGCAAATTTCTCATTTATCCATTTGTCCTTTTTTTTTTTCTGGGTGTCTATTATATACTAAGCTCTTTATAGCATATACTAGTGAACAAGATAAACCATATCCCTACCCCTCCATGACCCTATAAATTAATACTGAAATGCCATGATTCATGTACTATATAAGCAGCCTGGAGTGCTACGAAGATTAATGCTTGCCAGGGCTCAGTGAAATTGCAATTCTTGCTATTACTAATGGGAGCATAAATTGCTTTAATACTTCAGAAAAGCAACATGGCTATATGTATGACCTTGGAAAAAAAGTCTTGTACCATGTGATATAATAATTCTACTGTTCAAATAATATTCTTGAGGGAGTAAGAGATCAACCAAAGGACTTGTATGCATGCATATGAGCATAACCAATGGAAACAGACCATAAGGGGCGGTGAGGGCATGTGCTGGGGGGTGGGAGCAGCCAGGGAGAGGTCAATGGGGGAAAAGGAGACTCATGTAATACTTTGAACAATAAAGAATTTAAATTAAAATGAAGAAACAATTCTAAATACATTTTAAAAATATATGCAAGTAGCAATGAAATTATACAACAGTTAATACTGACTCAGTGTTAACTATATGCCAGGTGCTGTTCCAAGTGTATCACATGTAAGAATTTATTTAATCCTTACGACAGCCTAGGAGGTAGGTGTTGCTATTATTCCCGCTTAATATATAACAATATTGACGTCCAGAGAAGATAATTCACTTGGCAAAGTTTACTCAATTAACATATGCACAACCATTATTAAACCGTAGCAAATACGAAGAATACACTGCAAAATACACTTTGCTCTAAAAATAAAATCCAAATCTTCTAACTTCAATTATTTGCAAGGTGTTAAGTAATTATTTTGTAAGGGATTTTACCTAATACAATTTTTCTTTTGTGCATCTGCTTTATCCAACATGAAATGCTATATTGCTAGGGATCAATAAAATTTCCTGGTGATCCAATTAAAAAAAATTAAGATGCCCAGGTCTTATATTCCCAAGAATAACAGCTGTTTTTAGCCTATGATTTGGTGGATTATGTTGAGGAAAGTCTGTTTCTAAAAGCAGTTGTTTAATTCATTTCAGATAGAAATACAACTCACAGATTGTTAATAGATCGATTTCAAGGCCATCTAAGATATCCATTATATCAGTGATGGCAAACCTATTGAGCTCGGCGTGTCAGCATTTTGAAAAACCCTAACTTAACTCGGTGCCGTGTCACATATAGAAATTTTTTTATATTTGCAACCATAGTAAAACAAAGACTTATATTTTTGATATTATTTTATATATTTAAATGCCATTTAACAAAGAAAAATCAACCAAAAAAAATGAGTTCGTGTGTCATAGGTTCGCCATCACTGTATTATATAAACAAAGAGGAAGCTGCCCAGCTGGTGTGGCTCAGTGGTTGGGCATCAACCTGGGAGGTTTGATTCCTAGTCAGGGCACATGCTCCAGTTGCAGGCCTAATCCCCAGTGTGGGGCGTGCAGGAGGCACCTGATCAATGATACACTCTC
>NW_006293951.1:2922376-2925365 GCF_000327345.1 Myotis davidii
GGGTGGCGCTGCAACCTCCCTATCGACCCTGCCTTGAGTGTGACAGGGGGCGGTGCCCCAACCCCCCAATCAGCCCTACCCTGAGCGTGACTAGGGGTGGCATCCAACCTCCTGATCCGCCCTGCTCTGTGCATGACAGGGGGTGGCGCCCCAACTCCCCAATTGGCCCTGCTCTGAGCCCGCCCAGGGGCTGCCCCTAGGGATTGGGCCTGCCCTCTGCGACCCGGGAGCAGGCCTAAGCCAGCAGGTTGTTATCTCCTGAGGGGTCCCAGACTGCAAGAGGGCACAGGCCAGTCTGAGGGACTCCCCCTTCCCCCGAGTGCACAAATTTTTGTGCACCGGGCCTCTAGTTCAATAATAAGAGTCATTTGATTATTTAAAATTTCCCAAGCTGTCACAATGAATGCATTTGGGCAATATAGGTATAACACATATATATATACCGGAAATGAAAGAGGGGGAGGTAACTACAATTATTAATAAATGCATTTATATGTTGTATAAAAAGTCACAAAATTCTAAGAAATTCTGTCATTATATACATCATTGTTTTTCTAATTGAAATTAAAAAGCAGTCAAAATGACTTCCTTGGGCAATCTAGTGTTAATACTTCTCTTAGGCTGGAGAGCCAAGTGGTGTCCATTGGATGTTTCCCAGAGGATACTAGCCAGTCCGTGTATGTAGAGAATGGCAAGCAGGTATTTTCTGCTTTAATTCAGGCCGCTATCCTAACAGGAATAGCCCAGGTGGAAAGAAGTGCCGCCCAGTACTAGATTAATCATATATTCATTTTATCCCTCTGAACTGCCTATTAAAGGCAGACACTACCTTACACATATTTCCAGCAGCGTTTGGCTCAGCATTTGCACAGACTAGGTGCTTAACAGAATGGTCATCCCTGCTGTAAATTTTACAGCAAATGAAAATACAGGGAATTCCCATTTCTCTTTGCCAAAGTCTGAAAAACTGTGGTTACATATGACTATCAGCACGTACACATCAAAAGCAGTTGCCAACTCAATAGTATTTCTCTCAATCGGAAGCTTAATGGTGGATTTGCCCATCACAATATGATTAGGTAATAACACTGTCTGACCTTGGAGTGACTCATTGCCCTTCTCTGCTGACTGGCCTCAGCAAAAAAGATGATGCAAAATAAATGAATGGGTGAGTACATGGCAACAAGATGGGCATCGCCAGCTCTACTCTTTCGAATCCTATCCATTTTAAACATATCTTCTCTCTCTGTTCTAATGGCAAGTGCACCAAATAAATTAAGATATAATAAAGAATTGATTACTAGCCAAAGTTACATATTTATTATCTTTTACTTTCTTTCTTCCTTTCTCTTTCTTTCTTTCTTTCTTTTTTTCTTTCCTCCCTCTCTCCCTCCCTCCCTCCCTCCCTCCCTCCTCAATCTCTGTTTCCTTATATCTTTTATCTATAATGAAATTTTGTAGTTTGCTTTTTAGACTGCTTATAAATTTTACATTTTGCCCTGGCCAGTGTGGCTCAGTTGGTTGTCATCCCATGAACTCAAATATTGCTGGTTTGATTCCTGGGTTGGGGCACATACCCAGGTTGCAGGTTCAATTCGCGGTCATGGAGCATATGGGAGGCAGCCAATCAATGTTTCTCTCTCACACAGATTATTTATTTATTTTTTTCTTTATTAATTTTTGGTTTTATTTTATTCTCCCCCAGGTTTTGACACATGGTTTAGCAGTGGTTGGCAAACTCATTAGTTAACAGAGCCAAATATCAACAGTACAACGATTGAAATTTCTTTTGAGAGCCAAATTTTTTAAACTTAAACTATATAGGTAGGTGCATTGTTATTAACTTAATTAGGGTACTCCTAAGGCTTAGGAAGAGCCACACTCAAGGGGCCAAAGAGCCACAGTTTGCCGACCATGGGTCTAGAACATGCACTTCCAGTAAGGTGAAATATCACTCCTGTGGTAGGGAGAATAATCCCCCCCACCCTCCAAGATATCCAGGTCTTAGTCCTGGAACCTGTAAACGTTACCTTATATGGCAACAGACTTTGCAGATGCGATTACGGATTTGAGATGGAGAGATTATCCTGGTAGAGCCTAAGTGTAATCACAGTGTCCTTATAAGAGGGAGGCGGAAGAGTTGACACAGAAAAAGGCATGCGGTACCGAAACAAGACGCACTGCTGGCTCCAAAGATGGAGGAAGGGTCAGCAGCCCATGAAAGCGAAGAAAGCCATTCTAGAAGCCGGAAAAAGGTGGAAACTGGAAGAGGAACCGGAGGCTCCACGCCTGCCTCCAAGAGGGGCCCGGCCTTGCCAGCACCTTGACCTCAGCCCAGGAATCTGCAGACGCCTGGCCTCCAGAACAGTAAGAGAATCCATCTGTGTTGCTTGAAGCCACAAAACTTGAAGTACATTGTTACAGCAGCCACAGAAAATCAATTCAGCCTTACCCTGCAAATTCTCATTCCTCAATATATTTAATTTTGCAGCAATTAGGGAAAAAATGTCCAAAAACCCCCCCAACAACTCCTTAAGGAGATGATAAGGGGGAAAATAAGGTTTGGAACATTTCAATGTAAGCAATGTCAATGAAAGATTGATTCAAATAATGATGCAAGATTTTTATTACTCTCAAGGCCCAGTTTCATTATCATTAACGCTTGGGAGTGAGAGGGGTGTTGTTATCCTGGCAGGTTCTTTTATATCCTTCATCTTAATATAATGAATATTTTACCATCCAGAAAATGGTTGCTGCCCCCTTCTTTATACAGGTAGCCAAACCTTCCCTCGTTGTTTAAAAACAACTCTGGCCCTGGATAGAGCATCGGCCTGTACACTGAAGGGTCCCAGGTTCGATTCTGATCAAGGGCATATGCCCAGGTTGCGGGCTCAATCCCAGTAGGGGGTGTGCAGGAGGCAGCCAATCAATCATTCTCTCTCATCATTGATGTTTCTATCTCTTTCTCCCTCAATAAATATATATTAAA
>NW_006293951.1:2925865-2926944 GCF_000327345.1 Myotis davidii
CTATATTGTGTGCCAAAGCCCATCAGGAAACACATTTTGATATCCTAGATTTCTTCAATGTAATGCAGGCGGTGAGGTTTTGTCCACTGTGATAGGCTCAGAAGAGACAGTTACAATTCTGCTTTTTGAAAAATTGTTTTGGTGAAACCAAAACCCTATCAGACTATTATTTCTAAATCTAAGTATTTTTATTATTGAACAAGTGATGATGAGGAAGATGCCCAGGTCCTATATTCCCAAGAATAACAGCTGTTTTTAGCCTGTGATTTGGTGGAATGTGTTGGACAAAGTCTGTTCCCAAAAGCAGTTAAGGAGGCAGCCAGGATATAGCCTTTCTTCTGGGATGCATGGTATTGTACTTTAAGTCAAATTGAAAGTTAAAGTTTGGGTCTATTATCACTCTAGCATCATTGGTCTATAATATTTCCTTTAAAAAATATCTTTGTTGATTAAGCATTAAAAAGTATAATCCAAGATACATACCAGAATTCATTATATCACTAAACTCACTCGTTAATTTGCTCTCTCTGTCTTGCTCAAGTACAAATTTCCTATAACCTTCAAGAAATTAGGTTCTGAGTATATTGAGGTATCCCTGATGGTTACATTAAGCCATAAATTCCCGTAGGAGAATTAAATGCCTGGACAGAATCTTAATCAGGCTAGATCTGCCAACCAGAATATTCTTTGGAAATAGAGGTCAAGATGTAAAAAAAAAGAAAAGAAAAATTAAAATTGTCCACGAAGCATTCCAGCTAAGATGCTGACTGTGCATTACTATTCCTTCCACCCGGTCTGCACAGGGAGCAAAACCTGAGCTTGGGTGGGAGAAAAAGCCTGAAACTGAATCGAGCTATTTTTAGTTCAAGAATCAATATGTATGAAGTGGATTGTGCACAGATCTTTATTCCTATATTCCAAGATGTAGAAAACTGGTGTTTGACCCTATTCACAAGATGGGAAAAGGAAGGGAGGGAGGCCTGGGAGGAAGAGAGATGAAGGAAGGGAGGGAAAGAAGAAAAAAGAAATTCATATATATGGTAATAT
Source organism: Myotis davidii (assembly GCF_000327345.1). Taxonomy (NCBI): domain Eukaryota; kingdom Metazoa; phylum Chordata; class Mammalia; order Chiroptera; family Vespertilionidae; genus Myotis; species Myotis davidii. The sequence continues at coordinate 2,926,913 of NW_006293951.1, forward strand.
GTGTTTTATATATATATAATAAATATATATTA
>NW_006293951.1:2926966-2928343 GCF_000327345.1 Myotis davidii
TATAATCCACATATATATATACTAAATATATATCATATCAAATCTACAATTTAAAAAAATAGGCTGTCTTTTCACTATTTTAAATTTTTAAAAGATAAAAGGTAACTGATAAAAACTTAATTATCCTTAAAAAAAAAAAAAGTAAAGAGACTATGCAAGATTCCTTTAAAAACAGACTTTTATTTTACCAGTGTCAGGTCCAGACTCAGGCCATTTCTACAGTCCGCCTGAGACATGAATGATCTGTTTCTAACTTTAGCTTGACCTTCCCTGTGGTTTCCGATTTAATTCTTCATCTGGCATTAGTTTAACGACTGGCAATTACAAAGGAAGTTGATGTAACTGTTACATCAGTCCAGAAGTTTATGCCCCTTATTATTGTCTAATGTAGGAAAAAGAGTGACGAACAAAAATGGTACTATTTTGAAGCCGAGTGCAAATGATGCCCAACATCTGGATGTTGAAAATATTTACATGTGTTTTCATTTTTGAAGTTTCCCCCAAATGTCCGGGATTATGAAAATACAGGTCCTTATTACCGCCACAGAATAACGTCAAAAAAGGCTAAAGGGACTTCATTTTGAGAGCTATTCAGAAGCTACTGTATTGCTTCTCACTGGGAAATATAATAATGCAACATTCCAAATCACGGAAAAAATATTTACAATCGTCAAAAAAGAATGAAGTGTCTGTGCTCCTTACAACAATGCATGCAGTGTAACCGATAGTCACCGACTCCGAGCATATGGGATTACAGCGGGCAGTAGGAGATTTTCAGATACGTATAATGGTATAATGCACATCCTTCTTGTTTTAATGGAAACTGCCTCTCCCTTGGGCACACTGTCTCCCCTGCAGCCCTCTCTGGTGCTGGCCTGGCTGACTGCTTTCAGAGCATTCTCCCCTATCCTTCCCCCAAACCCCTCTGCTTTAAATTTCAGGTCATCATGAGATTTCTTTTCTTTTTCTTTAATTAAATCTTTATTGTTCAGATTATTACATTTGTTCCTCTTTTTCCCCCCCATAACTCCCCTCCTCCCAGTTCCCGCCCCACCCTCCGCCCTCACTCCCCAACCACTGTCCTCATCCATAGGTGCACGATTTTTGTCCAGTCTCTTTCCGCATCTCCCACACCCCTTTTCCCCCCAAGAATAGTCAGTCCATTCCCTTTCTATGTCCCTGATTCTATTATGATCACCAGATTATTGATTCACTTGATTCTTAGATTCACTTGTTGATAGATGCATGTTTGTTGTTCATAATTTGTATCTTTACCTTTTTCTTCTTCTTCCTCTTCTTAAAGGATACCTTTCAGCATTTCATATAATACTGGTTTGGTGGTGATGAACTCCTTTAGCTTTTCCTTATCTGTGAAGC
>NW_006293951.1:2929389-2930290 GCF_000327345.1 Myotis davidii
GTCTCCTCTGAGTGTCGGTATGCGTTTCTCTTTCCTCCTAGTTGTAGGACTTCCACTCAGCCAGCGTTCCTGTGGTTCTGGGTGATGTCCGTTCAGTCTTTTAGTTTTATTTTTGAAGTGGTTGTTCGAGGCAGCAATCTCCAGCGTTAACCTATGCCGCCATCTTGGTTTCTCCCCTCATCATGAGATTTCTTTTCAAGCTGGTACATGTAGATTTTTTTGGAAACAAATTAACAGTTGCTTCCACTGTGACAAGGTCGTGGGAGCAGGGTAGGCACAGTCACTGTCCACCGTCCACAACCAGCATTGTTACTGTCACCTACCAAACACCAACTCCTTCCTCCTCGTTTCTCCAAGGCTGCAGCACCTGGCTCGTTGCCAACATCCCCAGAACTTCTGGTCTTAATTCCTGGATTCTCAATATTCCCATCCATGATCTCGACTATTGGAATTCCTCCTCTTGAGGGACCTTCTCCTTCTGCTTCAGCCCATGCTCATTCCCATGCTAACACCTTAGTGGCTCACTCTTCCAGGTGACTATCTCACCACTTTTTCTCCTCAAATCCCCAAGACCTCCTCCCATCTCCCTCCCCTCTCAGCTGCTGACCTTGTTTCCTGCTTCAGTGAGGAAAGTGAAGCAGCCTGAAGAGGACTTTCAAAGGCTTCCCTTCATTCACACCTGCTAAGGTACCCACATCTGCATCCACATACTATCTGCTTTTCCAGGCATTGCCGGAGATTTTGGCAACACCTTGCTCCTTTCCAAAGGCAATCCCTCCATTTTTGCACCAGATCTTATTCCTTTCTTCTTCATGCAAGGAAATCAAGTACTCCAGGCATGCTCCCCTTTTCCAATTAGATCATCAAAATTTCCTTCCCCACTGGGTCATACCCATCAGCA
>NW_006293951.1:2930308-2933222 GCF_000327345.1 Myotis davidii
TTCCCACATACAATTGCTTCGTTGATCTTAAAAAAAAAAAAACAAAAAAACCTTTCCCTTGAGCCTATTTTTGCCCTGTAGCTACCTCCTCCTTTCTTTGGTCCTCTGTAAACAAAACCAGCTCCTGAAAAAGTTGCCTCTATTCTCTTCTCCGTTAATTCTCTCTGAAACGTACTCTAATCAGGCTTTTGCTCCCACCACTCCAGAGATACTTCTCTTAATGAGGGGACCAATGACCCCATCTTGCTAAATCCAGGGGTCAATTCAGTTTCCTCATTTTATTTGACTATTAGCAGCATTTCCAATATTGATCACTTCCTTTGTAGACATCACTTTCTTCATTTGGTTTCTGGGAGCCACTCTCTGTTTATTTTCTTTCTACCTCATTAATAATAATAACTCCTATTATTAAATTTTATTATACTACAATTTTATGGGGGTGACATTGGTTAATAGGGTCATATAGGTTCACTATTATTTTTAGTGTCACTTCTTGTCCCCAACATCTCACTGCTGAGGTAGCCTAGAGCTCAGTGCTTGGGCCCTTCTCTTTTCTATTTACACATCCTGCCTTGGTGATCTCAGTGATAAGCCTTAACTAGTATCTATCTGCTGATAATTCCAAAATTTATATTTCTCTCCCCAGATTGTTCTCTCAAACTCTCAGCCCTCATCTTCTACTACCCATTCAACATCTGCATGTGGAAGGTTAATTGGAATTTAAAGCTTAACATGCCTAAAACTTAACTTCTGATCTTCTCTCCTAAAACCTGTTTTGCCTGAAGCTTTCCCCATCTCAATTTTCAAGCTAAAATGCTTGGACTTCTTGTTATCTTTTCTCCTCCTTGTGTCATATTCTCTATATCCAACCCATGAGAGAGTCATGTTGGTTTTTCTCTCAAAATATATTCAGAATTTTGGTGACCTCTTTTCACCACCTCCTCCTGTCATCCTGGCCAAACCACCATTTTCTCATATGTGGTTGACTGCACTAACCTCCTACTCTTATCCTGGCTCATTAAAGTCACATCTCTTCTTTGCTCAACAGTTTCCAATAGCTTTCACTTCACTCAAAGTGAAAGCCAAAATCCTTTCAATGGTCTCAAAGGCCCTACCTAAGTGACCTGGTTTCCTATTTCCTCTCTGACTTGATGACAATGTGGTATTAGCCACGTTGGGATAGACACATAGATCAGCAGAATGGAGTCTAGAAATAAACTCAAACAAATGTGGCCAATTACTTTGACAAAGGTGTAAAGGTAATTCAATGGAGAAAGAATAGTCTTTCAACAAATGGCAATGGGACAACTGAACACATATGCCAAAAAAATGAACTTCTACTGAAACCTCAAACCTTGTACAAACGTCAACTCAAAATGGATCATAGATCTAAATTTGATAAAGCATTTAGATAAAAATATAGAAGAATATATTCATGAATTTGGGTGGAGAAGTTCCTTAAAGCTGATTTTAAAAAATATAATAAATAAAAAACATAATACATAAAATTTTTATATAGTAGACTTCATAGAAATAAAAAAACTTCGTGCTCCGCAAAAGACACTTTTAAGAGAATGAAGACAAATACCATGCTTTCACTTATATATGGGTTCTAAGGACAAAATAAATAAACAAACAAAATAGAAACTCATAGATACAGAGAACAAATTTATGAATGCCAGAGGGGAGAAGGGTTGGGTAGCTGGATGAAAAATGTTAAGGGATTAGGAACTAATTAGTCAATAATATTGTAATAACTATGTATAGTGCCAGGCGGGTACTGAAAATATCGGGGGAACACTTTGTAAAGTATATGACTGTCTAATCACTATGTTGTATACTTGAAACTATAGCAAATAATATCGAATCTAACTGTAATTAAAAATAAAATTTAAATTAAAAAACAGAATCAAAAGGCAAGCTAAGAGAAAGTATTTGCAAATCATATATCCAAAAACAAAGGTCTTGAATCCAGCACATATAAAGAATTCTCAAAATATATCTCAAAAAAGAAACAATACAAATAAAAAATGGGCAACGTCTGGAACAGAAACTTTATTAAGAAGAATATACCTATTAGAATATACCTACACACCTATTAGAATGGCTAAAATAAAATTAAAAAATACAGATAATATCAAGTGCTGGGAAGAATAAAGGGAAACTAGAACTTGGCTAGTGGAAATACAAAATACTATAGCCACTCTGGACAACTTAAATATACACTTACTACCTAACCCAGAATGCCCACTCTTCTAGTTACTTGCCCTAGAAAAATAAAAACTTTGTTCACACAAAAATATTCACAAACATGAACATATGTAGCAGCTCTATTTGTAATGGTTAAAATCCAAAAATAACCCAAAACAAATGACTTGTTTTTTAAAAAAAGAACAAAACTATAGCCCAGACAGAGTGGCTCAATGGTTGAGCGTCAACCTATGTATTAGTCAGGAGGTCATGGTTCGATTCCTGGTCAAGGTACATGCACGACTTACTGAGTTATGGGGGAAAAAAGAGGAACAAATGTAATAATCTGAACAATAAAGATTTAAATTTAAAAAAAAATATTCACAAACATGAACATATGTAGCAGCTCTATTTGTAATGGTTAAAATCCAAAAATAACCCAAAACAAATGAATTGTTTTTTAAAAAAAGAACAAAACTATAGCCCAGACAGAGTGGCTCAATGGTTGAGCGTCAACCTATGTATTAGTCAGGAGGTCATGGTTCGATTCCTGGTCAAGGTACATGCCCGGGTTGTGGGCTCGATCCCCAGTGTGGGACTTGCAGGAGGCAGCCGATCAATGATTCTCTCTCATCATTGATGTTTCTATCTCTCTCTCCCTCTCTGTTCCTCTCTCTGAAATCAATAAAAAAATCTATTTTTTAAATATGCAAATTGACCCAGT
>NW_006293951.1:2933409-2937145 GCF_000327345.1 Myotis davidii
GGACATGCCTGGTAAGTTTTTCGAGAGAATTAAAAGTGATAATGAATGTAAAGTGCATGTGATAAACTATCATAAATGTGAGCTATGATATTATTATTTATTTAAACCAATTAAAAACAGTGATAATTCTCTACTGTTTGGTACTTTGCATTATTTCAGAGAGGTGTGAGGTCCATCCCCAACAAGTATGGGGAGCAGGAGAGAAAGTGGGAAGGAGCTTTCTGGCTGTATCCACACCACGCCTTTAGAGAACGGTAAAAACATCTGTCAGTTGAAAATGTCAATTTCATCCCAATAACCAATTACTCAGCCAGAAACAACGAAGACTATAAGAAAAGCTTGGCTATTTATTGGATGCGTTAATTACAGAGTTTAATCTTTTCCCCCTTACACAGGTCATCAGTAAGCACATTTGATATTGTACTGAGTAATAATACAGTGACCCTTTCAAGAACTAGCCAGGTATGAAAGGTTATTTACACTAATAATAAGATCACCCAGACGGCTCTCCTCTTCCAACCTATGGGCCTTTAAATATGTGCTGTTTATTCTTTTGGTGCCAGGATGTCAGCCACGACGTCTTGCTACTGTCAGAAGGTGCTGGGGCCTCTCCCTCTACTCCAATGTATCTTTCTAACTTATTGTTTCTGTCTTGCTGTGTGTGAATAAGTCTGATAACCAAACTCTGAAACAATAAATAACACTTACATAGTCCTTAATTCCTTAAAAATCACTTTCATGAAAAATATTTATCTTCATAAAAATCCTAGGGAATAGGATAGGTGTTATTATAACATTTATATAGTAAATAATAAGTGTAATCACATAACCGGTAAATGGTCCAGTTAGAACCTAAACTCAGATTCCCTGATTTATAATTCTACACTCTCACCACACCACCATTGATACAACAGAAGCAAATAGATGTTTAAAGACTAGCTGAACAGCTCTCCATGGAACAAGGTGAATATGTGCTGGTGGCTGAGGTCCATGGCATCTAATTGCTGTTTAAATGATGTTTTTCATTTACTCAGTCACAGCAGGTCCACCTATTTGCAGGTTTAATGAGAGACTAAGATGCGTGTGATATTACTGTACAAAATGTTACATGTTTTCCTAGTCAATTTGAACTGCTATAACAAAATACCACAGGCTGGTCGCTTAAGCGACAGGCATTATTTCTCACAACCCTGGAGGCTGGGAAGTTGAAGATCAAAGTGCCAACAGGTTCTGTGTCAGGTGAGGGCCCACTTCCTGGTTCACAGATGGACGTCTTCTCACTGTGTCCTCAAATGGTGGAAGGGGCAAGGGAGCTCTCTGAGATGTCCTTTATAAGGACACTCCCACCCCATTCATGATGGCCTCCCTCTCATGACCTAATCACTTCCCCAAGGCCCCACTTCCAAATACCATCACATTAGGAATAAGGTTTCAACATATGAATGTTGGGGGGGAACACAACATTCAGTCTATGGTATATGTTGTCTAAAACAGATCCCTTAATGGATACATATGTAATACCCTTTGTAATAAAAAAAAAATTAAAAAATAATAAAACAGATCCCTTTCTATTTCTATAATACTACAGAGTAGAGGGAAATAGTTTCTAAGAACTGAATTGTGGGCACTGAAATTTCCCAGGCATCTGGCTTATAGTAAGTAAGCACTGAGGAGACCTCTGCTGAATGAATGAATGCATGACTGCAAGGTTGAAAATCCAGAAAGATAAAAAACAAAGACAAAATACTCAAAACCTAAGTCCAATGTTTCAAATTGTCAAGGATTCCCAACAAGAGTAAAGACAGTCAACAGTACCATGCTTTTTAAAAGCAAAGACCTATTTTTTTTAAGAGACACTGGATGCCAGTCTAAGACGGTCATAACCAGGATGCTGAGGCATCCTGCAACCGTGTTACATGAGGACATGCTAATGGGTCTAAATATGTTTATCCTGAAACAGAAGACAAAATAGTTCTTTCCAAATATCTGAAGCTGTTGGGCATGAACTAAAATTGTCAAGTGGAATAGAAACTTTTAAAGTGTGTTCTCTATAGATCCAGAGGCTAGAAGTATGGCCAGCTGGTAAAAAATGCAAGGGTCAACTTTTCACTGAACAAAAAGGAGCAGTTTAATACTTAGAGCTGCCAAGCAATGGGAGGGCAGTCTTGGGAGGGAGTTGGAAGACAGGGAATTACAGTAATTTGGTATCTCCATTGTCCAAGGCATTTGACATAGGACCTGTACATTAATATCATCATCTCGATGTTAGAAGTAAGGAAAGTGAAGCTTAGAGAACAAAAATAACTTGTCCATATCAACAGCTGGTAAGTGGCACAGCTGAAATTCAAATCTAGTGGTAGTTTTGGTTTGTTTGTTTGTTTGTTTTTTCCAGTTCAATTCAACTCAATAAACATTATTTTTGATGTCCGCTTTTGACCAGGCACTGTGCTGGATAATGGAGATGCAAAGATAAATGGCAGATAAAAGTCCTTTCTTAACAGGACTCACAGTTCATCTTCCCCGTAGTGCTAGAAGTGTCTGCAAAAAGGCAACATGACCATTCAGGTCTACCGGGACAAAGTTATTAACCTTAACCAAATAATCACTATTGGTATATTTGTACTCTAAAAGTTTATAGATGTGGATTCTTTATGATATAATAAACATAGTTCTAAAATGTTGGCATAATAATAATAGATATCTGGAAATTCAGCCACTGGCATATTTTAAAATATTAAATGGCCATATCCCAGTAAAATATTAGCAACAAGTTAAAAATATAGCTATTGAGCTAAAGCTTCAGATATTGTGCCAGAAATTTCATTAGCTTGAGGCAAGATTCAGAAAAGGGAAACTTGTGCTGTTGGCAACTATAATGACATGGCTTGGGGGTGTCTAGATCACAGCTAGGTTTTCTGAGTTCAGATCCTGGACTGCCACTTATCTCCCATGTGCTCTGGACAAGTTACTTGACCTCTCTCTGATCCACATGCCCTATCCGTAAAGTGAGATGATATAATAATAGGACCTACCTCTATAGGGTTGTTATAAGAATTTAGAACAGTCCCTGGCACATTGCTGGCAGTCAATAAATGTTCAGCTATTTGCACTTTAAAGTATAGACTTAATCTCTACTAAGGTCAATAATCCAGTGTGCCACTCCAATCTTCTGCCTTCCACCCAAAGGGGTCCATCTTCTGGGACATCTCTTTTTTTACATAAATGCCAGTTCTGGTTAGGAATACTGGCATAAGAGCATTGTATGCTCTGTAAATATTGCAGTAAATTCTGATTTATCTTATTAATAACTGAGACTACTCAATAGTATTAGAAGTTTCACTATTCCATTTTGTGATTTCATCAATGTGGATTTTAGTTTAACTTAGTACCAAGTAAGTGTTCAATAAATATTGTCCAAATAAGCCTATTTAGGCTATCTTCTAGTATGTTAAGACCTATAGTTTGGAGATTTAAAAAATGAAATTCCAACGTGTTTAATAATTATCTGCTTAGGCACTATAGTAATCTATCTGTTCTTATTAAGCTCTCAGCAAAATGATGCCCATCAAAGCAACCCAAAGATTTTTTTTCTCCTCGGTTACTGGCCCTTGTAGGATTAACTCCTAATTTGGTTAAGATTAACTCCTAATTTGTTTCTTTGACTTGGGTGATTCTTTTTATACTCCCTATACTTAAAAAAATTACTTAAAGCAGTTTTCCATTAAAGATATATATA
>NW_006293951.1:2937165-2942587 GCF_000327345.1 Myotis davidii
AGAAGATTTATATGAAAAATCTAGGTTCATATCTCAACAGAAGAATTTTCAGGGTAACAAATTCAAAGATGTATTCATCTAATATTTCTTTAAGAAAATGGATCTATATAATAAGTGATATCTTCAACAATATTTTTTAAAATATATTTTATTGATTTTTTACAGAGAGGAAGGGAGAGGGATAGAGAGTTAGAAACATCGATGAGAGAGAAACATCGCCCTTGACCGGAATCGAACCTGGGACCTTTCAGTCCGCAGGCCGACGCTCTATCCACTGAGCCAAACCGGTTTTGGCATCTTCAACAATATTTTAATGAAATATGCAGAAAGTTACCAATGACAACAATTTGTTTATTATGTATTTACTACATACTAAAATAATCTTTTTACAAATGCCATGAATAAAATTCTAAAACTTTTAGCAGAGTTGAGACCAAATATTGATTCTCTAACTCTAATGCATAAAATTTTCCATTTTTTCCACTATATTATCCTATACCTACCATATATCGAAGAAAATTTGACCTTGTAATCATACAGACATGTGCATATACACATGCAAGCATATGTATAAAACTTTCATAATTCACACACCACATATACACACACATATACTTTCGCCAGTACCAACAATCTTATTGAAATAAGAGATGAGTCCTTTCAGTAAATAAAAATGACTCCATTAACTAAATGATTAAATTCACACAGCATCTGTCAAGCTGACAATTTACTACATTTTGCATTGGTTACCCTTGTCCGTTTCTCATGGTCCATCAGGTCATGATTTTTTTTTTTCGTTTCATGATCTCGCTTGCAATCACTATATATCAGTCAATGCCCAGAATGCAAAAAATAAATAAAATTGAGCCCACAATAAAAACATATCTAGAATTTTAATTTAATACCAGTCATCAAAAGTCTGGATCAATATACCAAAAAAATAATATTCCTTTTCTCATTTTATAAATGCAATCAGTTCTAAATACTAATAATCTTATTAGCTACATTAAAACATGAGGCATGGATGAAACACAGCAGGCCTTGGGGTGTAGTGATACCACTAGCTTTTAGCCCTGCAAAGAAAACATCAATAAATTATATTGTTGGCACACTCAGAAGACGAGGAAACCAACCAACAGCTTGCCTTTTTTCCCCTTTTCATTACCTCACAAAGCTGAATGAACACATTCATCAGCTAAATAGCCTTGAGCTATTTGAGATTAAAAATTTTGGATGTGAGAAGTTATTCTCTTATTGCAAATCAACTACTGAAAATGCACAGAAATCAAAGGACTATAACCAAGTGATTCATTCAGGAGATTATGGTACTTACAGCAATTCCCTGAATTCTGAGCCTACGATACTCCCTTTCCCAGCCTTTGCTTAGCCCAAACATCTACATTAGTGGTTCTCAAAGTGTGGTCTCCAGAGCAACAGCCACAGATTCATGTGCTGTGAACTTATTAAAAATAAAAATTCTTGAATCCTGCTGAGACCTACCGACCCAGACCCTCTGGGGGTGGGGCCCAGGACTCATGCTCTGATGAATTCTCTCGGTGATTCAGGTGGTCACTAAAATTTGAGAACTGATCTGAATAAAGGACTCCTCAAATTATTTTTGCCTTTGATGCCTCACTTTATTCCTCACTTGCATCCTCATTCATAATTACCAACTCCTGCTGCTTATTATAGATCTCCTCATTGGAAACCGCACTCAGGCACAGTGTGAGGATGCTCCGTCAATCACTGCTGTCTTGTCTCAACAGAAAAACATCTCGGGACTCTCTGCCCCTTCCTCAGCTGCAGCTCTGTGACTGTAGGGATGTACACCTTTGAGGATCCATCCAACTGGCCATCATGACTGCTTGACTCATTGGTCACAGTTCTCCACAAATCGCCTGCATGCACGTGCACTTGGCCCTCATGTTGTTCAAGTCACACCCTCTCTGCTAACTTGCCATGTGAACCTGCTGCTCAAGCCGCTGAGGTTGCCCCCTGTGGATGTTCAATATCTTGTTTAATCAAGAATGCTGGTTTATGTCACTACATGACCTTCTGCCGTGGACCCGTCTCATAGGGAAGCTTGGAATAGGAAGGGGGACTGGTAATTCCTTAGGAGGAGGAGGAAGGGCCGGCACTACAAAGGGTAAGCAAGTGATGCCCCAAGCCCAGCACAGAGAGATGAATCAGATAAAGAACTGGAGAGCAGTTTGGTTTTCAACAATCGTTTGCAGCTAAGGGAAGTGAGGCAAGGCATTACTTCCTGAAAACTATCTCACGTTCTTATTACTTAAGTGCTAAGAATACTAACTTCTACTTCGTTGGCTCCTTTCTCTGTCTCCACAGATCATACTACTGTATTTGGGTATGTCCAAAGATAATAAACAGGGCAAAGCAGAAACCTTACTGTAGATACTCACTGAGTTCATTATAATATGGACACGTGTAAATGAAAATTACTGATTGAATTCAAATAATTCTGGATAACATATCTCAAAATAAGGAAACGCTATTTGTAACATGTCACTGATTTTAAGAAACACATCAGTGGATTACTTCCACTGTATTTCACAACATTTACATTTTTTCATCCTACCTTTTTCTATTACTAAAATGCTTAACTAATAAGCCCACTTGGTAGTGGACTTAACACCTGCTGGTCAACCTCTGCTGCACTGGTGTAGTGATTCGAGGACATCAGCACCTCTTCTGGAGCGTTCACATCAAAAACTGTAATAAAGGATTTAATATGAAGTTTCCAAAAATGTTCTTAACAGGGTTTGGTGGATGAAGCTGCCTTTCGCTCACTGTGTCCCCAACATCACTGTCACACTGACTCTGCCTGGCCCCAAATGGTCTGGCGGGTGATGCAGCTGTGGGAAAGCTAGAGCGAAACAAGGAATCCAGGGGAGGCCCAGAGACTGAGGAAGGAAGGCTCCCAGGCCTAATTCATACCAGCTCTAATTTGCTGCCTTGTCTATAACCAGAGAAATCGTCTATGGTTCTGCATCGCCAGACTCTAAGAAAACTCCCCTGATGTCTCTTTGCCCAGTGCAAAGAGTCTTGAGCTAACCTTACTGTCATTTTGAATCAGTGCCGGCACAGAGCATCACAGCCAACCATTCCTCTCCACAGCATATTACAACAGGGAAACGGGAGAGAAGTCTTAAGGTCACGATATGTATTTTTTAAATATATTTTTATTGACTTCAGAGAGGAAAGGAGAGAGAGAGATAGAAACATCAATGATGAGAGAGAATCACTGATTGGCTGCCTCCTTACACACCCCACTGGGGATTGAACCTGCAACCTGGGCAAATGTTCTGACTGGGAATCAAACAGTGACCTCCTGGTTCATGGGTCATCACTCAACCACTGAGCCACACCAGCCAAGTACTATATTTTTTAAACACCTTTGCGGAAGCAGCAAGCCCACTTCCCAAATACTCAATAAACAAAGGTTTTCATTCTTAACAAACAATAAGAGAGAAGCTCATCTCAGAACAAGCTGCCATTTCACTAAAATTGCAGGAAAAGTGCCGGCGTCGGAATTAGGTGCCTCTTGCTTAATATAGCTCCTCTGATAGAACTGGATCCTATTTCTCTCGCCCCCAGATTGCTCGCAAGGTGCTTGTTTACCTCCTTCAGGTCCTGCACCACAGCGGTGAGCCTCTCGTTCTCTGCCTGTAGGTTAGTGACCACGGCCCGGCTCTGCTTCAGTTCGTTCTGCATCTCCAAGATCTTCCCCAGGTAGTAGGCTTCCTTCGAGGCTGACTCCTGCAGCAGCGTTTCCTCCCGAGTCTCTCCATCCTCAGCAACTTTCCGGTGGATGGAGAAGGACTGCCCGAAGGCCTGCAGAGCATTGAAAAGAAAAAGAGGGCACAGTGAAACGCCCCATAAGAATGCTAGGAGACAGGCTTGGGGAATGCTTTGCTTGTAAGAAGAGCTGATCTGCAAGACCTCCAGAAGCAAAACTACATTTTTATACAACAGTCTAGCAGCTTTCATTGATACTTAATTCAAATTCAATTAATAAGGAAAATAATTTTTAAATATCTTGCTAAAAAATATATAAAAATATATAAATATATATAAATATATATATATATGATTTTTGTCATAAGGGTACTACTGCTCAAGATTGGTATATCCTTACTGCTAATATATTAGAAAGCTAATGAAATTATTGCTTTCTTCCTTGAAAAGCATATATATATATGCTTTTCAGGTTTTCTATATATATAAAACCTGAACAACATTGCTGCTTAAACATTGCTGCTTGCTTTAAGTTACCTTTTAAAAAAAAAAAAAAAATCCTAAGAAATAGATAGTTCAGTGCTAATGAGCTCATCCAAATGCATGTTCTCATTTTCATTCTAGAAAAAAATCTCCAACATGCTTTTCAAGGAAGAAAGCAATAATTTCATTAGCTTTCTAATATATTAGCAGTAAGGATATACCAATCTTGAGCAGTAGTACCCTTATGACAAAAATCATCAAACAGCATTCAAATTGCCTGGTATCACAAAAAGACTTTGAAATATAGTCAATGTATAAGAAGACATATAGGTAGCTACTTATTTCTGCAAAAAGAAAAACAGAATAATAAATCAGAAACTAATGAAATTGGTGAGTGAGAAGAGGGTAGAAAGAATGGGGGAATGAAATGTGATACAAATGGTGGGGGTGGCGCTTTTCTGAGTATGCCTTCTCATATGATTCTGACTCTTAGAACTAAAGTAATGTTTCACATACCTCCCCAATAAATGATAATTAAAATCAACCTCCATGTGTCAGGGGAACCCAAATGGAGCACAGACAACCAATGATCCTAGCTGTATTGCAAATGAACGACATAATTACACTAAAAGGGGTGGAGAAGAAAAGACCTAATCTGAATAAATTTTGGAAACTTTTAGAGAGAGTCGAATAGAAATGGAAAGACAGAAAGAAACATCTATGTGAGAGAAACACATCAATTGGTTGCCTCCTGCATGCTCCCCAACCAGGGCCTGGGCCAGGGAGGAGCCTGCAACCAAGATATGTTTCCTTGACCAGAATTGAACCAGGGACCCTTTGGTCCATAGGTCAATGCTCTATCCAATGAGCCAAACCAGCTAGGGCTGAAACTTCTTTAGATGTAAACAAGAGTTGAGCAAATAAGTAAATATAATACAGATAATGAAAGCCAGATCTCTCACTGTTGGAGAAAGAAGTTGCAAACAAGGAAGGGGAGACGTCTAGAAGGAAACTTGTGGTATTGGGTTCCAATTAGAAACGTCAGGATGAACTTAGAGTCTTTAATAGGTAGATAAATATTGATAGATAGATAAGTAGATAGATAGATGATAGATAGATAGATAGATAGATAGATAGATAGATAGACAGACAGACGAAGAGAGGGATTTATATGTGTTTACAT
>NW_006293951.1:2943222-2948261 GCF_000327345.1 Myotis davidii
TATATTTTAAAAAAGAATTATCAGTGGAATATAAAATTAACAGGCAAAAAGTATGATGAGAAATAGGACATCTGCATAGTCTTAAAGCATCTTTTCCCAGTAATTAGACTACAAGCAATGAGACATACTGTCATCATGTACCTCTGACATAATCCACTGGGAGAGCACAGCGTCACTTCTCTGATACTCTTGCCAGACATGCAAAAGCCAATTCTTAGCGTAAAGAAACAAAATAAACCCAAACTGGGAGACATTCTACAGAATATCTAGCCAGGACTCTCCCAAGTACTGAAGTTAGGAAAAATGGAAAAGACTCCTCCAGACTAGATGAAAATAAGGAAACATGACAATGAAATGCACTTTGGGGTTCTGGACCTACAAAAAGACAATATAAAACAACTGGAAAAACTGAAATAAATTACTCCTATTGGTTAATATTATTATATCAATGTCCATTTTGTTTCCATAATTAGATTGTGATTATGTAAGATGTTAACGTTTGGAGAAGCTGTGTAAAGGGGACAACGAAATTCAGTGTAGTATTTTTACAACCTTTTTTCTGTGTCTAGAGTTATTTGAGAATAAGTAAGTATAATCTCTGCCCTAAAGAAATAGATACATCTGCTAAAATACTGGCACATAGGGTTATAAAAAATGTATGTGCACAAACTCCAAAGGGATACTATATTCAGTTAGAAGTACTATGGCTTTATTATGTAACGTGTGCTGTTACATTTTGAGATTTAAAATGTCGTAAGACGATGCTTCTGGGCTATGTATAGTCCATGAGGAAATAGGGCAGGAATGGACCTTTGAAACTCAGTTTCACACTTGTTACAAACCTGAAGGCAGAAAAGGTATGTGTTAGTCATTATAAGGACAGCATAAAAGTCAGGAGGAGACAGCTTGGTTTAGTGATTCCAAAGACAATCTGGCACTCTTCTCCAAATTGAACTCATAGAAACAGAAATTTTAAAAAACACTAACCTGAAAACCCATGTCTCAATATACTATCTCCCTTAAAATCTAGACATGGATCAAAGTTAAAGGATCGTTACTAAGCATCAACTAAGGAAGAAATATTCCAGGATCGATGTTCACCTGTACAGAGCGAGCTACTGCTAGTGTTAGGCTTTCAGTCTCTGGACAGAAATTATTTGAGAAGCCAAATTTCCACATGTGGTACAAAGCACACTGACTCATGAATAGATGAAAAATTATTTTTGGAAATGATGTTTATGTTACTTTTCCATCAGTAATGGTCAGATTCTGTGAGGTCAAGTCCGGATTCACTACATTAAAAAGTCTTTGGGGGCAGGGGAGAGAGTTCTGGAAGCAATCTCCCCACGTGACCTGGGAAAATCTTCAGCAGACTCTCCCCGGCAAAGGAACCCTGATTCTATAGTCAAGTATCAGGATAATTTAACATTAGCATGGCCTGGCCAGTGTGGCTCAGAGGTTGAGTATCAACCTATGAACCAGGAGGTCACAGTTTGATTTCGGGGTTGGGCCTGGGGGGCGGAAGGGGGGGGGGGGGCAGGAGGCAGCCAATCAATGATTCTCTATCATCATGATGTTTTTATCACTCTCTCCCTCTCCCTTCCTCTCTGAAAAAAAAAAAATTTAAACAAATAAAATAAAATGAGCATGAACTGTGTGTCAAACCCTCAGCTAGTTTCCTTTTCACAACTACTTCCCTGCTTCTATGTAACAAAGAACTTCCACAGGGCCATTTTCTTTACTTTGCCTGAGTCAAATCAATAGGCTCAGACGGTCTATGGCTCTCACATTATTCTCAGCACACAGGGAATGGTCTCCTGGTGGCTAAAAACAACCCCTAAGGTCTTAACAGCAATGAACATATCTGGATCCTGCACCAGTGGAAAGCTTTAAATTTCAGAGAATAGATTTTCCCCAAAAAGTATCAAAAACTAAAATTGCAAATATAACAATTTTGATGAATCTTTAATTCATATTTATTGCAGTTTAGAAACCTTAACTGAACATATGGGTTTCCAAAATTAGTCATTTTTTTAAAAAATATATTTTATTGATTTTTCACAGAGAAGAAGGGAGATAGTTAGAAACATCGATGAGAGAGATACATCGATCAGCTGCCTCCTGCACATCTCCCACTGGGGATGTGCCCGCAACCAGGTACATGCCCTCGACCGGAATCGAACCTGGGACCTTTCAGTCCGCAGGCTGACGCTCTATCCACTGAGCCAAACCGGTCTCGGCCAAAATTAGTCATTTTTAAATGAAGAATTTGGTCCTTCACTGGACCTGATTTTAAAGCCAATGAAAGGATGAAAGGTTATGCAAGGACATTTTTACTTAAAATAGAAAAATAACACCAATCCTGCACAGCCTACAGATAAATGCCCAATAATCTGCATTTCCAAATTTACTGATAACACTACTCAGAAAATATTTGCATTTTGGAAAGAGAGGGTGAAGGAGAAAACACCCCTACTTTACCTAATTCCTATTTGTCAGTAACTGAAATTGGGCATGACGGCCAACTGCCACCTATCATTTGGCTAATTGTGAAGGTTGACTATCAGACCCCCTGGCTCTGTCGGGTACCTCCCTCCTCCGTCACCAGTCCAAGTATATCCTGACAATGCTGAGCCCAAGAGAAACAATCTTTTTTGAGGCTATTGAAGCTGCATCCTTGGCAGAATTCACAAAACTAGCTCCGATGTCTATTTATAGGCAACCCTAAGGTAGTCATGCTTCTAGCTATATTTTGTCCAGATAGCAAATTCCTTTTAGACACTGCAATCATTTCATGGGTAAGTTTTATTTAAAAATAACTGAGGTAAACTGACATTTCTATAGAATGCATTATGATTTCTCCTCATGTTGTAGCTACAAGTGCACAATACTGCTTTACTATATTCCACTGCCATGTGTCACAGTTGCTATAAATTACGTAGCAAAGTCCAATTAGCTCTATAATAAGTATCTTGTTTTTTCTCCTTCCACTCACATGACTTCAGAATCCAAAGAAAATTGATATTTTTGACATTTATGTTCAGGACAATATGTTAGCTGTTAAGCAAAACTTTCATACTTACTATCTTTCATCATATGAAAGATAAAAGAAATACAAGTTTGGCTAGCATATTTAGTAATAACATTATCTTTAAAGTCCATGTCCTTGGTTACAGAATTTTCATTCTTTCATTAAAATTTGTGGGAGAACAGTGTATTAGGTCACCCATGGATGTTAGACAAAATATTTTTTATTTGAAATACTAAAATTAATTCATTCATTCATTTGTTCATTCATTCAACAGTATTTACAGAGAACTGTAACAGATACTGCTTTAGACACTGAGCATTCAGCAATGTTCTGGGGGCGGGGGGGAACCTCTTCTATTGGGAGCATACATGTTAGTGGAACATAAATAAACCGGCCAGTGTGTGGCATAATGTTGGGAAAGTTCTAAAAAGAAAATGAAAGCTAGGCTAAGAGTATAAAATAGCACTGCCCCACAAAACTCTCTGGGATGATGTAACTCTGTCGTCCAGTATAATAACCACATCACACAAGTGGCTGCTGAGCTCCTGATATGTGACTAGTGTGACCAAAGAATTGACTTTTTAATGTTATGTAATTAATTTTAATTGTCCCATATGGCTAGTGGCTACGGTGTTGGATAGTCCAGGGGAGAGAGAGTAGAACAGGTGCACAGAGAGGGAGCCTCATTAGTGAGGACAGTCAGAGAAGATGTCTGTGAGCAGACAGACACCTGCTCTGAGCAGACACCTGGACAAAGGAGGGAGGGAGCCAGAACCTGACCTTTCCCCAGAGGACCAAGCCTACATTTAAGTGTTGCTAAGCAAGAATTACAGATAGCCATGGTGCTTCTATATAGACTATCAGTGACAGTTCTGTAAAGTCTCTACCACAGCACTTTAAGATCTGGGTGCTTCAGGGAATATGTGGACATGATTTAACTTGTAGAAGTACAGGGTTGGCAAATAGCCTGTCACTGAAATTCATCCTCCCCGATGCATGATTTTTCCTTCTTTGAACATATAATAAACATTTTTTGACCAATTATATTTCTTTGTTGCCTCAGCTACCAGGAAATTTAGCATTATATGCCCTGTAGCAGTTAATTACAATACCTTAAGTCTCTGGTATAATTACCTCCTGTTTTCTGTATACTTTTGAGTTCTTATTGTTTTTACTCCCATTATATCACTCAATACTTTTAAAGTAGAAAGAATATGAGTTATAATCCCATCAAATGATTTGAATAATGTTTTAAATTAAGTCTTAAGAAAAGTCCATGTAAAAGAATGGAGTGTGAGCCTGACCAGTGTGGCTCAGTGGCTGAGTGTCAACCTATGAACCAGGAGGTCTCGGTTTGATTCCCGGTCAGGGCACATGCCTTGGTCGCAGGTTTGATCCCCAACGTGGGGCATGCAGGAGGCAGCCGATCAATGATTCTCTCTAATCATTGATCTCTCTCTCTCTCTCTCCCTTTCTCCCTTCCACTCTGAAATAAAAAAAAAAGAATGGAGTTTGAGCTAAACTTGTTAGAACTGACTAAGAAGCATTTCCCAAACCACTATATTCCAGCAGCGAAATGTCCTGGAGGGTATGATCCAATTAGAAAAAAAGGGACCAATGGAGGTGAGACAACCCAAAAGTACCCAACTGGGAGAAATCCGTTTCCATGACTCATATGCTTAAACATTAGAAGTCAAAGATTTCCCTGATAATTAGAATAAAGCCTGATCCTTGAAAAGGGCACTTGTACTCACAACAGACAAAAGAAGAAGAAAGTGTACAATACTGAGTTGGACTAACTTTGCCACTTACTAATTGTATGACATTGAGCAAGTTACTTAACATTCTGTGCCCCAGTTTTCTATCTGCAAAATGGGGATAATTTCTATTTTGCCCAGCCAGTGTAGCTCTCTCCCTCTCCCTGCCACTCTCTGAAATGAAAAGAAATTATATATATATGTATAATTATATACATAACTATATATAATTATATATATATATAAATATA
>NW_006293951.1:2948491-2949197 GCF_000327345.1 Myotis davidii
TAAATTTTTATTTCATTGCACTGTTGTGAGGCTTGAAAGAGAAAATCTATTGTATCACTTAGAACAGTCTTGCTACAAATATAGTAAGTGCCCAATAATTATTGGCTTTTATAAAAGTAGGAAGAAGCCGTGCTTTGGAATCGCATGCATTTGAGTTTAAATCTGCCTCCTCTGAAATCTTTGACAAGATTTTTGAATTTCTATGTCTCAGTTACATCAAGTGTAAAATGACAATAGTAGGGGAGAAACCAAGATGGTGGCATAGGTAAACACCGAAGATTGCTGCCTCGCACAACCACTACAAAAATACAACTAAAAGATGGAACAGACATCACCCAGAACCACAGGAAGGCTGACTGAGTGGAAATTCTACAACTAGAAGGAAAGAGAAAAGCATACCGAGACTCAGAGGAGGCACATTGCGGAAGTAAAATACTAAGGTACAGAGGCGCACGCAGAGTGGGCTGGCAGCTGAGGGTGGGTTGTCTTTTTCAATTGGAAGGGAGTCTCAGGCTCCCGACTGCTCTGAACTCCAGTTCCGGGTGAGTCTCTGGGGACCCAGACTCATACATGGAGAAACTGGACTGTCTGACATCAGGCGGAACTCGATGGAGGCTTTCTTTCAGAGGTGCTTGCAGAGACCTGGGGCCTTTTAGGGCAGAGCTGAGGATCAGCCATAGCTGTTCGCTCCGCCCTGTTGATTCCC
>NW_006293951.1:2950149-2958314 GCF_000327345.1 Myotis davidii
AACAAATACACATCTATCAACAAGTGAATCTAAAAATCAAGTGAATAAATAATCTGAACAGAATAAACTGGTGATTATAATAGAATCAGGGGCATAGAAAGGGAATGGGCTGACTATTCTTGGGGGGGAAAGGGGTGTGGGGGATGCGGGAAGAGACTGGACAAAAAACGTGCACCTATGGATGAGGACAGTGGGTGGGGAGTGAGGGTGGAGGATGGGGTGGGAACTGGAAGGAGAGGAGTTATGGGGGGAAAAAAGAGGAACAAATGTAATAATCTGAACAATAAAGATTTAATTAAAAAAAAAGAATAGTAATGTCTGCCTTAAAGGTAAGAACAGATTGGTCCTTAAAAGGTAAAACTATCAGATATGAGGTATAAAATCTACAGCAAAATGCCTGTGACACAGGAGATGCTTATTAACTATCAGTGCCCATCCTTCTCTCCTGACCTTTGGAAGTCTCAGTCCTGACATTGGCAGGCTGTGCGGCCACTGGAGGAAGGTTTCCCAGGAGGCTGTTCATCTCTTTATGCTGAGCAGCTCCTTACACATTTCAGAAACACCAAATGTGTTTCCAAAAAGGGAGCTCTGATGTATGTTCTTAAGCCATTAAAAATGAAAAAAAAAAAAAAAACACACACACAGAGAATTCTCTCAAGATATAGGCTCTAAGATTTATTTTAGCAAAGAATTCAGTTTTATCTTTTTAGTGAGAATTTTCAACTTATTTCTTAACCTCCCCCATCTTTTCTGTCTTTTAACCTAACTCCTCCCCAATTATAAATTTAATCCATCTGGGAAATACAGAATATTTGATTACCAGTTTTTATTCTCATTTTGCATTTTTAAATCATTTCTCACTTATCATAAAAATAAAAAATGTGCATTTTAACTTGATGAGTCTGACTATAGTTTTGTTTTGTTTTTTAACAATCTATTATAAATCCTTAACTGGTTTAATCACCATATTGTGTGGCTACAAGGCATCATTCTCATGAATAACATACCATATTTCTACCTATCTATGATTTATTATTACATCTCTAGGGCCTAAGAACACCCTTTGGTTTTTAGGATAGATGCTCAGAATATCTGATGAAAACTAATAAATGGATAAATAAAAAGGTCCACAATGGTCTGATTAATTCAATAACATGATACTGAGAGATATTTTCCCCACTTCCCATAGGAAAAAAAATTGGCATAGAATAATCTACTTATTTGGCATTTCTTTGGGAGAGCACCATACAAGAAAGACTATTAAGGAACTTTGAGCAGATGATTCCTTACAGGCATACTTTTTAATTTCAGGGTCTCTAAGAAATTAATTATACATCACTTTCATTTAAAAATATTAGGTATCTGTTACCGAGGACCATCTCAGTGCACTGCAAAATGATTTGTATACAATATAATTTGTATACCATGAAATAAGTTTGCTAATCAATCTTGTTAGAATTTTTGGAAACATGGTTTGGATGATGCCAGAGATAACCGCTGCAATTCTTAAAATTTATAAAAATGTATGACAAATAAAATAACAGAGTAAATTAATGTTAGTTTGAAATTATATGACCATAGTTTAAAATATTCAAATGAGAATTTTAATTACTGACATCTAATGTTAATAACAATAGCTAATGCTTCCACAATGATTTTCACGTGGTCTCTGCTTTTTATTAGAAGCACTGAAAATCTAGCTATGCAAAATATTTCATAATAGAAAAAATGTAGCAGGTCTAACATCGAAATATGCACTGAACTATCTTGAGCTGGTAGTTTACACAATGTCAACAAATGCCAAGAATCACCGTGTTCCCCTCAACATGTAACATATCCCACGGTTCTCTGTGGGTTTGTGGTGGTGCTCTTGGGCACCTAGGCACACAGTGTGGTAACCATTGGTCTGGGATAAGGGCCAGCCTAAGTATCTCTGACATGCTCGTTTTGAGATTCAATGTAAGGAAGGGTTGATAACCACTGCTCTCGGGTGTGGGCCAGGAGGTGAATGGCAGGGTTGTGATTTACACACAGATGCAGAGCTCTCCACCAGCAGTGTCTAGGGCAGCTGTGGGCAAACTATGGCCCGCGCTCGTTTGAAATGAAAAAAACTAAAAAAAAAAAAAGACTGTACCCTTTTATGTAATGATGTTTACTTTGAATTTATATTAGTTCACACAAACACTCCATCCATGCTTTTGTTCCGGCCCTCCGGTCCAGTTTAAGAACCCACTGTGGCCCTCGAGTCAGAAAGTTTGCCCACCCCTGGGCTAGGGGTTCCTGTTGCTCCATCTTTACTGTTGACTTTTAAAGTTTTGCCACCTTGGAGAATGTAAAGGTGGTTTTAATTTGCATTTCCCTGATTACTAATAAAGTTAAACAGTTCATATTTTTATTGGCCATTCACATTTCCACCTCCATCTAGTTTCTATTCAAGGTTTTCCCTCTCCTTCTCTTTTTCTCAAAAAAAGACTGCTTTTTCCCCCTTATTAATTTGTCTGTTATACATGTGGCAAGTACCTTCCCCCAGTATTTGCGGCTTATTCTTTCACTTGTTTTACAGTGTCTTTTGATTAAGTGAGGTCTCGTTTTTTTTAAAGAATGAGTCCCTGTTTACTTATTATTTGCCAGTTATAAGTATGGCAAATATTTGCTCCCAGTTTCTGGCTTTTAGTGATGCCTTTTGATGACTTAACATCCTTGATTTCGAGGGAGCTCAGTGACCAGTCCCTTGCTTCTGGCTAGCACCTTTTGCATCTCTCTCAAGATCCTTCCCTCCTCCAAGGTCATAAAGCCATTCTTCCAAATGGTTAAAAGTCGTGCCTTTTATATTTATATCCCTTAGGTCACCTTCAAATGATTTTTGTGTGTGAAATAAGTACAGATCTATTTTCATTATTTTTATATGAATAATCAATTTCTCTAGCGCCATTTAATGAACTGCCCTTCCTTTCCCACTGATGTCGAGGGAGGGCTAAGAATGCCATAAATCATATTGACGTAAGTGTGCCTGTATTTAGGCTATGCCATTATGCTTTAATGATAAGGTATTGAAGTGAGGAGCAGTTCCCTGTGAAAAAAAAGAGATAACTTGGCCGAACCGGTTTGGCTCAGTGTAGATCATCGGCCTGCGGACTCAGGGGTCCCAGGTTCGATTCCGGTCAAGGGCATGTACCTTGGTTGCCGGCACATCCCCACTAGGGGGCGTGCAGGAGGCAGCTGATCAATCTCTCATCGATGTTTCTGGCTCTCTATCCCTCTCCCTTCTTCTCTGTAAAAAATCAATAAAATATATTTTTTTTAAAAAGAGATAACTTGCATCGTCTAAACCTTATTCATTAAGTTAATCAAACTTTGAAATATCTGCATCAAATTGGATGCCATTACTAACATATACTAACAAAATGTATATGTTAGTACTTTGAAAAAAAGAAAGCAAATCCATATTGATTTTAAAATTTAGTCAGTAATAACAGTACATGAAACTAGGGGTACCCCCCCCCTTTATTTTAGTGACATATTTATTAAAGGAAATATAGGTAATACCAAAAAGCAGAAAAGGAAAACAAATTACCCATTATACCACCTTCCCTCCCCCACCCCAACAATTTAGACAAGTTCAGCACCTCCACATCTTCTTTGCATTTGGCTTCTGGACAGATCTTTGCTTCTAGACAGACCACTGTCTGCTTGGCCCTGAGATCCTGGAAACTTGTTCTTATTCACTTGTACTTACCTGGTTTGGGTCTCAAACCAAGATCTGCTCTTCTCCCTTCATGAACTTGGCTCAACCAAAAGGATTCCACCTGCACAGGCTGGCGGCCACCTGCGCTTCCTCCCCTAGTCCTCTCTGGTTTCTCGTTTTTCTTTTTGTTGGCAGGGTAATGCATGTTCATACGAAATCTGGGGACAAACACTGTCCCCCAATTGTTGTATATGGTCAATCTTATTTCCGATGGTTCACTTTCAGCCTCCTTAGCTGAATTAAAAGCTAGTCTCTTATTATTACAGCTACCAAAGAAATTACCAAGAATTTAAGAATCAGCATAGGGAAAAATGTGTGCTCAGCAAGCAATCTCAAAAGATCTGTCCAGAAGCAAAATGCAAATGCATACATGCTATGAGTATTATAACCAGAAGCTTTTTAAATAGATTCTTTTAAGATAAAACATGTATAAAATATAGGTAAAATACTCTCTCTGGGCCTCGTCCAATGAGTGTCTTTGTCATTAAAATGCAAGTAAAGTTACCTTCCTGCCCTGCCAGTGTGGCTCAGTGGTTGAGTGTCAACCTATGAACCAGGTCAATTCCCAGTCAGGGCACAAGCCCGGGTTGCAGGGCATAAGCCCAGGTTGTGGACTCAGTCCCCAGTAGGGGGCACGCAAGAGGCCACTGGTCAATGATTCTCTCTTATCATTGGTGTTT
Source organism: Myotis davidii (assembly GCF_000327345.1). Classification (NCBI taxonomy): domain Eukaryota; kingdom Metazoa; phylum Chordata; class Mammalia; order Chiroptera; family Vespertilionidae; genus Myotis; species Myotis davidii. Next base: position 2,954,575 of record NW_006293951.1, read on the forward strand.
CTATCACGTTCTCTCTTTCCTTTCCTCTCTGAAACATCAATAAAAATATATAGTTTTAAAAGAAAGTTAACTTCTTATGTCATCATAAGTTATATTCTGGGTCCCCAAGTATAAAAATATTAAATTTCTTTTCCCAATTAAAATTCAAACCAATCCGGGGGGAGGGGGGGAATCTTTGTGCTAACTTTCCTTCCTTCCCTTACTTTTATTCTGCTATCCTTGTATCTGATAAACATTTATTGAGTGCCGATGCATTTAGATACCAAATCACTGGAATGTCAAAGCCTCATTATATTGTATGAAAAAAATCAGGTGGCTATTTATATGCCAGTTTTGTATAAAAATAAGTCTATCCCTTGAAAGGACAACTTATGAAGCCATTCATTCAACTGAGCCTAAGAAAATGAACTGAAATCAGCTCATGCGGAACGACCTCACTCCAATTCCCCTGGATAAGAGGGATCCCCCAGAGGAAATTATTCTAGTTCAGGGCTCAGAAAAGGGAAGCCTCAGAAGAAAGAACCACAGGAAGGAGGTTTTCATTCAGGAAAAAGATTATTTCACACGCTATTCCCAGAGAATAAGTTCACTGGGCTTTTCTTAAACCTAAAGAAGAAAGTAATGAAGGAATGTTCCTGATCTTGCAATTATTAGCAAAAAAAGCAGTACTGACATAGAGTTATCAATATGACCTACATTTTCTTAAAATTCAGTTGTGACTAGGATGTAAAGAGAATAGCTCAAGTGACTTTTATTATTAATCAAGTAAGAAAAATGTTTCTTGGACATATGGTTTCCTTTGCTCTGTATGCGGGCACTTATGTTCTTATTGGTTAAGAAAGTGAATGAACTACTATGTTTTGAGTGGGTTTTCTTGTCTTTGCATGAAGTATGTGATGTGTCACTTGAATTTTTTACAATTGTCTCAGCCTAAAAAAATTATTTATAATAATAATACTGGTCCCTATTTGGCCTACAAGTTTCAGTAACCTGCCAGAGTCACCAGCTGGTAAGTGGCACAGCTGGGATTCTAACCTGATTCTATCAACTACTCCATACTATGTAGAGCAGAACCTCAGCAAGGAATCAGAAATGAGGAAGTATTAATAAGACAGTAGGAAACTTTAGCTGTAAGCTTATGGGAAGTTAGGAGACACTAAAGTAGTTTAAATAGAAAAGACATGAGTTGTTTAGCTAACTAGAGGGGAGCCATCATCAGGTGAGCTCTGCCCTAGTTTGCTGTGTGGAAGGGACTGTGAGTTGCCTACACAATATCTACTCTTCCCTCTTCCCTAGTAAGAAATGTTGATGTTATTTGCAATGGCCATGTCCCCAGTTTAAAGACTACCTTTCCTAAACTCCTTGGCTTCTAGGGGTATTCAAGGAATTATAAGCAGAAGCTAAATAGATGGAAGCTAGGGAAGCTCTTTCAAAGGGGGTTGATTAGGTTGAGAGATATGTGCTCTTGACATTCCATTTTCTTCCACCTCAGAACTTGGATGTAATGACTGAAGCACCAGGGAGCATCTTGTGACCATGAGGAGAGTGTTGGCATGTACGCCAGCACTAACGATCAGGGAACTGCCCAACCAGCCCTGGACTACTTACCTCTGGACTTCTTTTATGTGAAGGCCAACTCTATTTGAGTTTTCTGAAAATGTGACTGAATCCTAATGCTAAGTGATATAGTATTTTATGTAACTTTTTAAGTTTTTATTATCCTCAAAACTTTCTTGCTAGAAATTTACAATAACTCTTTTTTAAAAAAAAATACTTCTTTATTGATTTCAGAGAGGAAGGGAGAGGGAGAGAGAGATAGAAACATCAATGATAAGAGAATCATTGATTGGCTGCCTCCTGCATGCCCCACTGGGGATCGAGCCTGCAACCCAGGCATGTGCCCTTGGCCAGAATCAAACCTGGGACCCTTCAGTCTGCAGTCTGTTCTATCCACTGAGCCAAACTGGCTAGGGCATACAAGAACTCTTAATGAATTGTGTTCTAATTCATAATAACTTCCTCTCTGCCTCGCATTTGTTTCTCTCTACAACTCAGCCCTACTGTGTGTTGACCTTCCATGGAGTTCATAGCGTATAGTCTTAACAGAAAAAATGGAGTATCAGTAAAGGTGGGAATAAACAGTAAATGCAAACGTCAAAAGCTCAGATTGAGTTGTCAAAGGGAAAAAAAAAACAAGAAAAATTAAAGTTTAAGAACCTTGTCTAGAATCACGGGTCCAGTCATTGATGAAACCAGGGCTCAAACCTAAAGATTCTTTTATGATGTTGGTCTTAAAGAAAGCCAACAAATGATAGTGAACTGGCTCCACGGAGTGGGAGGATCTTCCAGCTGAGGTGACAGGTACAGCAAAGGCCTTAGAGCAGTGGTTCTCAAGCTTCCTAATGCCGCGACCCTTTAATACAGTTCCTCATGTTGTGGTGACCCTCAACCATAAAATTGTTTTTGTTGCTACTTCATAACTGTAATTTTGCTACTGTTATGAATCGTAATGTAAATATCTGATATGCAGGGTGTATTTTCATTGTTACAAATTGAACATAATTAAAGCATAGTGATTAATCACAAAAACAATATGTAATTATATATGTGTTTTCCGATGGTTTTAGGCGACCCCTGTGAAAGGGTCGTTCGACCCCCAAAGGGGTCGCGACCCACAGGTTGAGAACCACTGCCTTAGAGGGAGGAGGAAGGAAATCGACAGTTCTTACTTAGACCATCAGAAGCCAGGAAAGCAAGGGGGACATTTTAAGAAAAGCAGATCTTGGTGCAGGGCAAAGAATAAAGGGAACGTACGAAATAATGAAATCAGTAGGCTCAGAGGGGCTCTCAACCACCAGCATGGGGAGGACAGAAGTGGGGAAACAAGCTAATCAGCAGGAGCACCCAGCTATAAATCAGGGCATTCAGACGGTCCTGCCAAAGTACATAATTGCTTTTCTTTTATTACCAAGTAATGAAACATTCATCCTTGACCCTAAACCTCATGATGGAAGACCTTCAGGACTCGTTATTTTTCCTTGTACTTTTGAAGCATTTATCAATATATAATCACATACCCCCAAATGTATTAAACAGTCTGTGAGAACTTTAGAATATTTGGTCCTCTCCCCAAATTATCATTATAAAGGTTTGGGTGGGGAGAAATATGATGCATGCTGGTTACTCAGAGATCTATATTAGAGAGTTACAGCTATGAGATAGGTGAGGGGTAGTCACAATACCTAGGACTTGGAGATACTCAGACTATAAATCCTAACTCCTACTGGGGTAAAGGCCCTTTTTTCTCTTACTTATGGCTGATCCATATCTTGTCATCATAAAAGTGTCCTAACTGGTATGTAACAAGTTGCCATGAAGGTTAATCCTATCTCTTGGAAAATATAGTCATTAATTTTGAAGCTATACACACTAATTGGCTGTCAAGGAAGCTGTTTCAACTCTCTCTGTAACATCCTTGGTAAAGTGCTTAAATTCCTTCGTCAGTAAGAAAACCTTAAGAATTTTTGGCTTCCACCTTTGGGACTCACTATAATAATTTGGTAACTGTAAGCCTATTTTTTCTTCAAGCCAACATTAATATGAGTTCTTCTTCCTATCCAGACCCCTTACTCAATCAGTACCTTTAAGGGAGAAATGAGAAGTGGAATTTTGGATGATAATATTAAGATATAAGTAAAATTTCAGGGGAAAAAATGATGATATTCTTTGAAAGACTGATT
>NW_006293951.1:2959011-2979122 GCF_000327345.1 Myotis davidii
TAAAAAGAGTGTAAAATAGCATTTACAGCAGATTCATTTTCAAGACCTCAATGCATAATGTCACTCTTCCATGTACTCGTCAAGCTGTTTGCCCAGGTGAGCAGCATATTGTTCTAATAACAGAGCTGTTTGCCCAGAGGAGCAAACTGTTTGTCTTAATAAATTGATTTGAAAGAATTTCCTAAAGTAAACAGTGAAGTTATTTATTAAGTTACTGTCTGGTCTTCTGGGCAAGAATTTCCTGGAGCAAAGAGTTAAGTCATGTTGACACAGGTGGGCTCAGTTCTAATATCTCCTATTCCACATGTGAACTGAAAATGGTTAAAGAGAAAAAAACTGACAGAAATAAAGGAATGTTCAACCATATAATTTTAGAGGCTGGTCAATAGTCTAAGCTCGTAAGTGCACTGTAGAAGAAATTGAGACTCAGGGGGTTTAAATAACCCTGTCCAAATTCATATAGCCAGTTGGACCTGACGGAAATAAAGGACTGTTCAACCATATAATTTTAGAGGCTGGTCAGTAGTCTAAGCTCGTAAGTTCACTGTAGAAGAAATTGAGATTCGGGGGGTTTAATAACCCTGTCCAAATTCATATAGCCAGTTGGTGAGACAACACAATGTAGATATTCTTCTCCAAATCCAATGTTCTTTCCATTCCATGATTCAATTCCTGCTTTGAAATAGTCCTTTAAACATAGCGAAACATAGTCTTTTTTAACGTCTGTAAATGATCCCTAGGCTTGCAAGCATCTCCACAAATGTAACATAGAAATTCAGTGAAAGGCACAGCATTTGTAAAGTCATCAACTCCAATACATCTCACATACTTCACAAGGAAGAAATTCAGAAATGAGCGTGAAGTTCTGTTCATTTTACATTTATTTTATATCATTAAAGATCACACTCTTTGGCAAAAATGTCCATTCTCCCATTTGTATTTCTGCACTCTATATTTAGAAGCTATTAACATGAACCCTCAAGTCAACTTATACTAGTAAAGAACTCTGAGAAGTTTTGTTCATTTTACATTTATTTAATATCATTAAAAATCACACTCTTTGGCAAAAAATGTCCATTCTCCCATTTGTACTTCTGCACTCTATTTTTAGAAGCTATTAACATGATCCCTCAAGTCAACTTATACTAGTAAAGAACTCTGACTAGTACTCTACTATCACAACCAGCACCGATGAAATACTATATAAAGATGTGATTTCTTTCAGCTGTTCATTTCTCAAAAAGACTATGTTTCACTATGTTTAAAGGACTAAAGGCTGGTAGTCATCCAGAAAATGTCTAATTTAGACAGTGAAACCAAGGGTCCTTATGACTTTAAGTTTAGCTTTAAGTCCTAACTCTAGAAATCATACCTCTTTCGCCTTCTCTCTCTCCACCCTTCAGAGACCCAGCCTTTCCCGCTGGATAATCAGCAACCCCCAAGGCAGGAGAGTGTGGCCTGGACCTGACTAATGGTCCCTTACCTCACCTCTAACCGATCAGCTCCCAGCACAACCCCAAGCCCCCTGACTCATGGTATCTTGTGATTCTGCCCTATATCATCTGTAACCTATACCCAACTGGAGAGTCGAGTCTTTAGCATTAGCTCTCTGTCTCCAGATTGTCTAATTCAATAGTAAACTATTTTTCCTTCTATACTGAAAATGCATGCATTTCTTTGGGCCGTTATGCACAGGCAGACGAACTCAAAACCAGTGGAACCCTGGCAACAACAGCATGTGTAGATTGCTGAGAAAGTGGAAAGATTTATAATACATCACATAGCCAACAAGCTTCCTACTGTCTACTAGTAAGGTTCCATGGTCCAATGACATAGCCATTAGCCACATGTGGCCATTTAATTTTAATTTAATTAAAATTAAATAAAATTTAAAAATCAGTTCTTTGGTCACATATTTATAGTTCTACAGCAGAAATGTGCATGGTATTTCGGTACTTTTTAGGTGTATGTTGTAGTTGGCTACCACCACAAAATGCACATCACTAATAAATATGCATCATTAAATAAATCAGAAAGCAAGATAATATTGGTCAGGTTATATTGGCAGAAACCAGGAACTATAAAATCTCAGTGTTTTAACCCAACAAAGGTTCATTCATTCTAACCCATAGTTCAAAGTAAATTTTTCTGGATAGGCAGTTCTGGATACATCTCTGAGCAGTGATTTGGAGAGATAGGCTCCTCTATATTCACACCAACAGTAATGAGAGGGGTGGGGTGAGGAGGGAAGAGGAGGGGAGGAGAGAAGAGGACAGTTTGACAGATGTTTGGGAGCTAGGTCTAGAAGTGCATACGTCTCTTCGCTGCATAATCCACTGGCCAGAAATAGTCCCCTGTCCCCAAATAGATACAAAAGGGTTGAGAAATGCTAACTTCCTATAATCCCAGAAAGAAAATGAAACGGTGCAGTGATTACAAAGGAATGTCTGTCACAGAAGTTAGCCAACATCAGACCTCATCACACAACAGGTGAGAATCTGATTAGAGCAAGTGTCAAGATTCTATAACTATAGTGGACTGTATCATTATTCAAAACATTCCTTGCCCCTCACCAGGGATTATATGTCCCTGCCACACTGATGCCAGGCTTGGCTGCATGACCTGTGGTGCCCCTTTCTAGAGGACTGCACATCCCCAGTGGCCATCTGATTTGGTTTGAAAAATGTGTGTGGCACAGTATGTGCCACTTTCAAACAGAAGCTTTAAGATCCATTGTATGTTTTCATTGTAGGATTTTTTCCCTCCAACAGAGGCCACTCCTTCAGCTCATGTCTCAGAATGACAATGTCATTGACCAGGGTCTTAGTTACCTGCAGTGGATGAATAGCATGAGAGATAAACTTTAGTTGTGGTGAGTCTCTAAAATCCTGGGGGTTGTTTGTTACCACATTGCAACTTAGCCCAAGTGACTAATGAGGTATCAAAATCATAGCAGTGGATGTGGCTCTTATAAGCATTATAAATCAAGAATGGGAATTGCTTATGATTTGTGATTAATAGTAAAAACATTTCTGTGATTGGTAGAGAATTTGACAAAAGCAATAATGTAAATTAGGCACGATGCTCACCTTGGACTTTCTTTTCTCTTTTTTTTTCAGGAAGAGTTTTTAGAAAGAGAGAGGGCTGGCCGGTGAGACTCAGTGGTTGAGCACTGACCTGTGAACTAGGAGGTCACAGTTCGATTCCCAGTCAGGGTACATGCCTGGGTTGTGGGCTCCATCCCCAGTAGAGGGCGTGCAGGAGGCAGCTGATTAATGATTCTCTCTCATAATTGATATTTCTATCTCTTTCTCCCTTTCTCTTTCCTATATTTCATTTTTTGTTCATTGGTTGCTTCTTGTATGTGCCCGGACCAGGGATCTAACCCACAACCTTGGCATATTGGGATGATGCTCTAATCAACTGAGCTACCCAGCCAGGGCACCTTGAACTTGTTCACTTTTAAAATTACTTCCTAGGGAAAGCGGAGTCCCTGCTTCCCCTGTCAGGGAGTGCAGGCTGTGGAAGGAGTGGGGTTCCTGAGGGTGGTTCTGCTCCTACATTTTCTGGCAGATCAGCTCAGGCACATGAGGAGGTAGAGAGACTTCCATCTTTACAGAACTTATACATAATAACATGTTCCTAACGACTGATTTACAAATAAACTTCTGGAATTCAAATCATACTGAAAACCACAAAGTTGGTTCTGGAGGAATGCAATTAGTAGAAATAGAAAAGTTTAAAAGCTGAAAGAGAATTTCGCTATCTAATGTATCTATCTAGTTCCAAGGTTTCAGGCAAAAAGAGTCCTACTGCAAGAGAATTTCTATTATCCTCATTTTGCTGTTTTGAAGTCTAAAGTTCCTTTGCTGTTATTTTAAGCAAATTCTCATTAGATCTTCACCTAGAATGAAAAACAACCATCTTTCAAAGAAGATTTTAGTTATAGTCAATTACTGTCTTTTTAGGGCCATATAGTAGCAGGAATTCAGTGCACAATGAAATCAATAAATCCGTTTTTCTCCTAGCAGAGTACTGCATTAGATACTATCACAGACCATTTAAGTGCTTTACAGTACCCTGTAATATCAGCTTTCTTCAACAGTCCTGACTGACAGCATCAATTTTGCCACTTTAAAATGAATAGCCAACTGTCCTAAAACCCTATAGAAACACAGAAATATGAAAAGTAGCACAATTTTTAACCCACTGAACAAATAAAGCTCTGTGAATGATATTCACCAAACTTCATGATAAATTATGACAACACTTCCAACTCTCCTTCAATTCCCGTGGGGACTGCAAAGCACCCTTTTCTTGCAAACGAATCATCTGCTCAGGACTGAAATTCACATACAAGGAAAAAATTAGAAAACTACAATACAACACAGAATGCAATCATCTGCACTGTAAGAAATCTGGTCTTCCTCCTTCCCATGAAAATTAGAAGGACAGCCCTGGCCAGTGGGGCTCAGTTGGTTGAGCGTCGTCCTAAGGGGTCACTGATTTGATTCCAGATCAGGTTTTGAGCTCGATCCCCAGTAGGAGGCATGTTGGACACAGCTGATCCATGTTTCTCCCTCTCATCAGTGTTTCTCTCTCCCACTTCCTTCCTCTCTCTAAAAGCAATAAAAACGTATTTTTTAAAAATCCAAAGGAGACATTCAGGTATTCACCACCACCTTCCTGAACTTGATTGATAATGAGCAGTTTCCTGTTTTACATTGATATGCTTTATATTCTCTTTTATTTGGAATGTAATAAATTTAAGTAGGTCTAACAAGCATACACTGGCAGTTTTTCATTTGCAACAGCTAATTAAAAACAGCTGCAACACTAGCCTTTGTAAACAGAATGCATCTTAGAACAATTACCATCACAGTTCTGCCAGACACCAGGGTCTTACAGTGTGAACAGATCAGCAAATTACTTCCTCCCAGCAATCTGCTGTGCAGGGACTTCTAGTTTTGCTCTTGCTGAATTGATGAGGTACATACAGACGTAAAGAGAAAAATATAATTACACTAAAATTACATAGGTCAGTGTTTTACTCTGTTAGAGTCATAAAAAGTAAATTCCAATTAAAAGCAAAAGTTGCTAAGAAAATCTAATTATGCTCCAAAAGCCAGTGAGTGAGAAATTATATTTTCCGATAGGATCATTAGCTTAGCTGAATCTGGAAATGTGCTAAAATATACTCTTTCATACAGTACATAAGATAACCAGCTGTCTTATTGCATTTTCATGCATAAAACGAAGGGCTCCCGATAGTCACTTTAAATGATTTCCAGTGTTAATTAGAAAAAAATATCCAATCTAAAAATAATTGCTTTCACTTTATAGCCAGAATTACTTTACAGCATGACAGTCAATATGACACATTAAAAAACTGTTTATTTATTTTTTATGTATCTCTCAAAATGCCAAAAATATTCCTAAATTCATTTCTGATTCCACTGTAAAAAGTAACATTCCATCTTCTGAGTAAACACAGATTGAAAACATTTATTTTCACTCCCTCCTAAAACTCCTCTAAAGCTACAGAATGCATTAAAAAATATATATGTATATAGATGGATAGGTAGATACATACAAACATACAAGAGAACATAATAGGTAACAACAGCAACAAACTATTAAAAACTGGGATAAAAAAAACACACCAAAAAACTGGAATACACACAGATGAGGAGCCATGGATTTGGCAGACCTGAGAAAGCTAATGCTCCTTAATTAATAACATTATAAGAATGAAATTAAATAGAAATACTATATGTTACCAAATATGTATCCAATAAATGTGAGCTTTTATTATTAATAAAATATTTACAAAGGATGACTTTTGGAAGACGCCATAACATTCTGAATTAGCAAGCCAGGCTAGGGGAGCCAATGGTAAGAGGAAAATGTAACCTGCTGAGTCCAGGGTGGTGAATTATTATTTTAGTTTCCTCAAGGGAGCCATGTGTTTCCAGCAGGATGAGGTTAGCCTTGCCTAGGAAATCCTCGCCCGAGAGAAGGGAGAGACCCAGGGGAGAGTATATTTAGAAATCTGATAAAGTAAAGAAATAAAAAAATCTGACCACAGGAAACATCAAGAAAAGGCCCAACTCAGAATGCTAAGTAGAATGTGTTCTGGTGCCTGTTTTAAGGCTTCTGAGTCCCCCTTTCAACCAAGGCCAAGTGCAGCTGCGACTCTTCCAGAAGACATCCACCGTGAGGAAGGGGAAAAGCAGACCTAAGTTACCGCAGTCTAATACACAATCTGCACTAAATTTTACAAAACCAGCATTATAGCTATGACACTATCTTGCTTATTTCCATAGTTTGAGTAAAATTAGCACATTGAGAACCAAGAAAGTAGAAATTTAGATTCATGTGCTACTCAACCTATTGATGGGGCTCAGGATACACTCCCCAGAAGAGGGTGCCTTGGCATATGGGATATTTTAAGCTGAAGGAGTCTGAGAAAATGGCAAAAGGGAGGGTCCCTCTGACCATTCTCCCTCCGCCACCTCCGCTCTTGAAACACATCATAACGCCCTCAGGTGAGACAAGCCCTGTGTCCTTCCTGCATGGAGGAAAGGAGCATCCTTATCTCCAAAGACAAAGGGATGTGGAGAGGAATCTGAGAGAACAGGTCTTGCTCAGTGTTACTCCTCAACCTATCATACTTCTCTACAACTGTCCACCTATCATCCTTCCTACAACTGTCCACCTATCATACTTCTCTACAACTGGCCACCTATCATACTTCCTACAACTGTCCACCTCTCATACTTCGCCACAACTGTCAACCTATCATGCTTCCTACAACTGTCAACCTGTCATACTTCTCCACAACTGTCAACCTATCATACTTCTCTACAACTGTCCACCTATCATCCTTCCTACAACTGTCCACCTATCATACTTCTCTACAACTGTCCACCTATCATACTTCCTACAACTGTCCACCTCTCATACTTCGCCACAACTGTCAACCTATCATGCTTCCTACAACTGTCAACCTGTCATACTTCTCCACAACTGTCAACCTATCATACTTCTCTACAACTGTCCACCTATCATCCTTCCTACAACTGTCCACCTATCATACTTCTCTACAACTGTCCACCTATCATACTTCCTACAACTGTCCACCTCTCATACTTCGCCACAACTGTCAACCTATCATACTTCCTACAACTGTCAACCTATCATACTTCTCCACAACTGTCAACCTATCATACTTCTCTACAACTGTCCACCTATCATCCTTCCTACAACTGTCCACCTATCATACTTCTCTACAACTGTCAACCTATCATACTTCTCTACAACTGTCAACCTATCATACTTCTCTACAACTGTCCACTCTTCACCAAAATTAGCATAAAATGCTCAGGTTTAACAGTTTCTTCCAGTCTTCATTTCCTAACGAAGGCTCCCATATCACATAAAACTTGTATTAAATAAGTCTGTTTGCTTTTGTCCTGCTAACCTGCCTTTGTCAGCTTACTTTTCAGACCCAGCCAGAGACCCTGGAGGGCGGAGAAAAACTTTTCTCTCCCCTGCACGGTCCTGTCATTAGATTTTAAGCACTGGCTAGCACAAAGAAGAAGAGAAACTATTGACCTCAAAATGTGCTTTTTCTATTTTTGAGAAAGGATCAATATTTCTCTGTCAGGTTCCACCTTAGCTAATATGGATTAATAAATATACCGATAATACAAAGTTTCTACTTTGTAAGGCATACTTCATCTAGAAATTGATTGTATCACTTATTTAAAATATGAGTACATTCTTGGAATAGTATCTGGTGGGAACGGCATCCGGAATCTGGTGTAAATGGGTTTCTCCACAGAATTGCTTCGTCACTTGAGGTGTGGCCTACTGCTTCCTGCAGAGGCACAAACAGATCACTTTACACAGAGAAATGCACAGCAGGGTCCCTTCACTATGGGGAATAACCCCTCTTAAAGAATGTCCCCTTGAAATTTTATTTCCATTTTAGTGGGCTTTTTAAAGAACTGAGAAATAATGGGACATTTACACTATGGAATATTATGCAGCTGTAAAGAAGAGGGATCTCTTACCCTTTGGGACAACATGGATGGACCCGGAAAATATTATGCTAAGTGAAATAAGCCAATCTGAGAGAGGAAAATATCACATGATCTCACTTATTTGTCGAATCTAATGAACAAAATGAACTGGCCAACAAAATAAAACCCGAAGCATGGAGGCATGAAACAGACCAACATACCTCAATGTGGGGCTGGGGGGCAAGAAGAGATAAACCAAAGAACTTATATACTTATATGCACGGTCCATGGCCATGGGCTATAGGGTAGTAAAGACCTGGGGGTGGGTAGGGGCTAGGAGGAGAAGGGTAAAGGGTGGAAAAATGAGAGATATCTAGAATACTATCAACAATAAAAAAATATTAAAAAAGAAAAAAATTTTATAAATGAATAAGAAAAAAATAGCAGTGAACCTTTACCACTGTTAGTCTAACATATTGAAGAAAAAAAAGCCAAAAACTGTGAGATGTATTATGTTATTTTCGGTTAATATTTTTACATGCTCCAAAACCTATCCCTACCACATGTGGAAAAGTGGCTGCTCTCTGTTAAAAATGAAGTACTCTACTGACTAAGAAACAGCTATTTCCCTAATATGAAGTGTGAACCCCTTAAATGAAAATGTAATATAAAAGCCTCCTTCACCACAGCTGGAAGGCACTGAACTGAGTGACCCCAGTGCCAGCCTGCAGTGGGCCAGCACAGACAGCAGCAGAAACACAGTAACTCCCTACATTAGCATGAGGAGAGCCACCCAGTCGCCGGGCTTCTGTACACATTTAGAGACTGCTCAGAACCAACAAGCAACCTCCTGCCTGACTTTTAATGTTGCTAAGTCATGAGATTCTCGCTTCCATGGTCCACCCACCAGGCAAGATGTCCTGGAGTAGAGGCTCCAGTTTGCATAAAACCAAAGTTAACCAAATTCGATCCAATCCAATCCTAACTTTTGTTCTGTAAATCAGGAACTAATTTGCTGACTTAGTGGATTGATCAGTCCCCTTTCACCAAAGTCCTACCCTACCTCACCTTACTGTCCTTTTCCTGGAAACTACAGCTTACGACCCAGCAAGAACTGTGGTCAAGCCTGTGTTGTGGCACCAGGTAGGCCCCAGCACTGCAGCCAAGTGGAGAATACCTTGACCACGGCCTGCTCTTCTGAAAGGCTCTGACCTGTTTAATGCTGAGTCATGCTCTCATATGCGTTGTGTTCAACGGTGATCTCTTGATATTATGGATCAGAATTATTCTGAATTCTGAGGGCAAGACATAGTATTTTAAGAAGTGAAACCTAACCTCAATCAGCCTACTATATAATGAAATACATGACTAAATCTCATGATATTATGCTCTATCAGGAAGAGTATAATTCAGGCAATACAGACTGTAAGTGCATTAGTAACACATACTTCCAGAAATAACTCCTGCTTTTTCCCCTCTAAAGTTAAAAAAAAAATCATTACATATTCATATTACAGTGGTTCTCAACCTTCTGGCCCTTTAAATACAGTTCCTCATGTTGTGACCCAACCATAAAATTATTTTCGTTGCTACTTCATAACTGTAATGTTGCTACTGTTATGAATCGTAATGTAAATATCTGATATGCAGGATGGTCTTAGGCGACCCTTGTGAAAGGGTCGTTTGACCGCCAAAGGGGTTGCGACCCACAGGTTGAGAACCACTGTATTAGAACAAAGTAGCAAGGGTCATCAGATGCAGTCTTCTGCAATCTGAATTTTCTTTTCTTTTAATTTAATGCACATTCTAAACACATGTATATGACTATTTTTAACAGCTGCAAATACTAGTAATTTCACTAAATTAACCATTTATACTGTTGCCAAACTTTGTCATTGTAAGTTTTCACAATAGTATTTTACAAAAATATTTATATTCTTCTAAAAATCAGTTCCTTTCAAAATAATGTATTTTGATTCTTGTTCCTTTTTTTCTTTTTAACTCAACTCCTTCCACTTCTCCTTAGCCATTCCCAATACTCCAGCCGGGAAACCACGGTTAACATCCCATTGGAAATCTTCTGAATGTTTTCCCTTGCCTATAAGATTGTAAACAAGTACACACGTTTTTGCTTGTCTTATAAAATTTGCATTATACTATGCATATTTCTCAACAATTTATTTCACTGAAAATATTCCAGAAAGTCCTCCAGATCAATAGATGAAGATCTAACTCATTGTTTTTATTTCCTGTATAAATTCCATAGTGTGAATGCATGATGTGGATTTTATCCACACATTCCTCTACTGATAGACTTCAGATTTTTCTAGTTCTTGCCATTATGCAAATAATATGTTATCTTCGTGTACATACATTTGAGTCCTGGTGATTTTATTTCTTTAGAATAGATTCCATCCTTATTTATTTATTTATTTATTTATTCATTTATTTATTTAGAAAGGGAGGTGGGGAGAGATAGAGACAAACATTGACATGAGAGAAATATCAACCAGTTCCCTCCTATAGCCCTGACTGAGGATCAAACCCGAAACCTGGGTATGTACCCTGCTGGGAATCAAACCCACAACCTTTTGGTGTACAGGAGGAAGTTCCAAAAAACCAAGCCACATTGGCCAGGGCTACATTCTGTCCTTTAAAAAACAAAACCGTAAGAATCTTTATTTATTGGGATAAAGAGTAGGGGGAAAAAGCTACATGTTTATATGGAACTAAATGATTTATAATTACATATATTAAAAAAGAAAAATCTGGACATAACCAAGAAAATTGAGAAAAACAAGAATAATGAAGGGAGCCCAACTGTCATGGCTCAGTGGTTGAGCCTCGACATACGAACCAGGAGGTCACGGTTTGAGTCCCGGGTTGTGGGCTTGATCCCCAGTAGGCAGCCAATCAATGATTCTCTCTCATCATTGATGTTTCTATCTCTCTCTCTCCCTTCTTGTCTGCAATCAATAAAAAAATATATTTTTAAAAAAGAATAATGGAGTCTCTACTATTTTTAAATTTCTATTAACAGAAATTTAACAATGCCTTCAGTGTTGGTTATACTGTCCTAATTATAGGAAGAAAGATTTGTGGAACAGGACAAGAAATCTGGGAAAAGATATGACTATAGACAGAGATGGCAATTCATTTCATAGAGCTATATAGTCTAATTATGCTGACACAATTGGTTATCTGACTGGAAGAAAATAAATACAGGATAATTCTAGTGGATTTAAGCTTTAATTGGAAAATACAATTTTCAAATTTTAGAAGAAATTTATGAGTATCTCTAAAACCTAGGGATATGGTAAAAAGGAGAAAATAAATATATTTGACTATGTAGGCATCTTACATTTTTGTAGGGCAAAAGTTACATAAATAAACTCAATAGAGAAACAGTACAAAAGGAAAAACTATTTTCAAGACAGACAATGTATATTATATTCATAACAGACAAAGAACGCCTACGAAGTCATGAGGGGGAGAGGGGGAATGAACTACCCAAAAGAAAAATGTGATGATGCCTTTTTATTTCTATCATAAACAAGTTTAAAATATGTTCAAGATCGTTATGCAAAAGCTGTTTTAAAACTCTGTAGGAAGAAGCAGACTAGTTTTTCATTTTGTTTTGTTTTAATACAAAAATAGCTTCTAGAGATCTTGGTAACAGATCATTTGTGGAATAAGTGATTCCTAAGAGTTCACATTCATTTATCCAATCAATATTTATTAGACTCCAATCATACATGTTTCTTAGAGAAGTGTTTAATGAATATATCTGGTAACTATATATAACTTTAAGTAATTTTTCAGAGAGGAAAACCAAAGTAAAGTAAGTGGCTAATAATTTCTAAAGAGTTGATGAGAACTAGATTTGGAGGAAAAGTTTGTCGTCTTAGGGTGTTTGATCTATCTTTGAGCTACTACATTTGTAAGAGAAGAGGCAAAACTTGAAAGAACTTAAAACTAGGTGAGCATGACTCTAGCAGTAGTTTCTCTCTCTCTCTCTCTCTCTCTCTCTCTCTCTCTCTCTCTCTCTCTCTCTCTCTCTCTCTCCCCTCTCTATCCTTCCCTCCCATCCGCTTTTCCCTTCCTTCTCTCCTAGATAATCTCGTCACTTCAAATTCTAAAATTCAATGCTCTAGTTATCTCTGTCCAAACCAGTAAGGCCCTTTGCCAAATTCTGGGCACACAAAATATACCACTCCAAGAGAGTAATAACTATAATCTGTAAAGTGACACTTTGAAAGTAAGGCCTCACCTGCTAGAAACACAGCATGTAGATGCCTGAGCCTTCTCATATGCTGATACGCTAACTAAAATTCTGTAACCTCCAAAGAGTACAGTACTATATAGGGCATGAGCAAACAATATTCTTGCAGAAGGTGGGGAACCAGACCTTTTTCTATAAGTAATGTTTAGGCTCTGCCCCAAGAAGCTTTCGTTTATAAGTGGACATATTTTATTTATTGAATTTATATCCTGCCTCATTCCAAAAAGCATTTGAGGCAGCTTGCAAAGATATATATATATATATATAATAAAATGGAAAGAAAGTAATAAAAATAGGGGAAATGGGTAAAGAACAAAGAGGAAACAAATATTCCAACCCTTTTTAAAAGTCAATATCATTTCTGTGATTGTACATAAAACATAGGTCAGAATTTCAGGATGCCTGAGGAAAAGTTGGAAATAATTACAGAATTTGCATTGTCAGAGAAGAGAAAAATGTACTCATTCTCTATATAAATGAGGTTTTTCTTAGGATTAAACTCAGAGATATAATTCATGTGGGGCTTTTTGTGGGGAATATGGGTTTGAATCCTTATTCTACAATTTCATAGGAAAAAAAAAACCCAGTTCTTATATGAACCTTAAATACAATTTAAAAGCATAACCTTGAAACACAATTTGATGAAAGTGTTTCTTTGGGAAGGAGCTAAAGCAACATGGGTAGCCTTCAAATGATAGCTGTCCAGTGACCTAGGTGATCCAAGGGTAAGATGTCATTTGTAGACAGAGAAGTTTTCAAACTGTGGTTAGCAGAGAAACCTTTTCTTCAAAGAGAACCTTCTAGAGAAGTCTAGCATATAAAGGATCAAGACACAGCTACACCTTTCCTTCCTTACATGCTCTCCTTCTCAGGAGCCTCAAAGGCTCTTATGGCAGAATTCAAAAGCCAAAAATACAGAGACTAAAACTTCAAATACTTTGAATATGTTCAACAATTCAATGTATAGTGTTCCTGCTAAGTATTACTGTAAATATTATTTTATATATTATTTTTCTTAAAAATATTTTTTCACCACAAAAATAAAAAATTTTTCATGAGAAAATTGACAGTCCCTGATACAATTCTTCATTACAGCCTAGAGTGCTGACGAAGCCCAGATCTTTAAATGTATCAGGGTTCATCACTGAGCCACTTCTATGATGGAAATACTAGTACAGGCTCCAGTCCACACTTCACATCCAGGTACAAGTCTGTTCCATCTCCTCACAACAGCTAGGCACACAGTCAGAATTCTTCTTAGGAACCCATTTTGGATGCACGCGGGACCTTACCAAGTGCTTGGCTCACTTCCAAACTTGGCTCCCTTTCAAACTAGGCAGATTGAGCCTAAACATTTCTCAGCATCAACATTACCAGTGATCAACCACTGTTAGGACTTTTTCACTTCTATCAGCCAAATGCCAGGTAACTGTTGTCCTCATCTCAGTCTCAAGCGCCACCCCACTTCTCCTCCCATCCTTTTCCCTCAAGGCCCAGAATAAAACCACCCCAGAGCAGTTGGCTTCCATTCCTTGCCCATGGCCCCTCACCTGGCCTTGCTCCTCAGTCCTGAACTGAGCGGAAGGCCCACAGAGACCATGTCTTACCATGTAGAGAAAACAAGGAGCAAGAGGCTGCACCAGGAGAAAGGGAACTTTGAATCCTCCACGCTCCCACCCAGAACTCCACAAAGTGTGCTTTCTCAGACTTTATCTCATGATTCAAACACTAAGTGGAAGCCGTCTCTGAGAAAGAGTGAAAGAGGTGAGGAAAGTGTTTGACCAAGAACTACAATCTGGAAAAGCTTCGGTCATGCATTCATAGCTACTTCTAAATAACTTGATGTAGCCAACAGCATGAATGAACCATAGAATAAATACCAATGTTATTAAACTAATTAATGCAGAATTAATTAACATAGAGGCAGCAGTCTGGTATATCCTGTTTACATGTTGATGAACGTCTATACCTTGTTTTATCAACATTAGTGTTTTGTCTTCTTTTCAATAGGTTTAAAACATTAAAAATATGTCCAATTTTCCAAAATAATAGTAAGCACTTACATAGTCCCTATTATGAGCCAGGCATTGTTTAAAGAGAATATATGTATTTAAAGGGAATACACACACACACACACACACACACACACACACACACACACACCTTTTTAAAGGTTTGAAAACTAAGTCACAACAAAGCTAAGTTATTTTCCCAAAATCAAGAAGCTAATTAGAAGGACTGGGGATTTGATGCAAGGAGACCAGGCTGCAAAGTCTGTGCTCTTAACCACTACATGCCTCTTCCTGAGTTTCCCTTCATCACATCGGACTCGACATTAGGAAAATCCACATCAAATAAGAATGACTCTTAGCTACTTCCTTGTTTTTGCTATGTGCCTACAGAAGGAGAAATAATATTAAAGTCTAAGCAAAACTTGAATATATGTGAATAATTTCAGCAAAACAAAATCTTATAACCCATTCTCCAGTCTATCATAAACACATCATTGCTTTTTGCTATCTCAGAATACTGGCAACCATTTTATTTCTCATTTTCATTTCATTCCAGGAACACAGCTTAGGTAGTAGCTGAAAATATCTGATTGTTTCATGATCCAGATAACCTAAACTTGACTCTGGAAAACAGAACAAAATATTTAGAATGTATGGTATGGACCCTAAGCTTCCTTTTCAGTTGATTTATAACGAGTTTATTATTTTCTTATTATAAAAAATGTATGCTATGGTAGAAAAAAATTTAAATACAATCTAAGAAATAGAAACTTAAAACCCATTACACAAGGATAACCAATGCAAACATTATAGTGTATATCTTTTCAATTTTGTCTCTATGTCTATACTAGCTACCATTTATTGGGCATTTAAAGATTGCCGGACACTGTGACAAGCACTTATGTTTTCTCATTTAATTGTCACAGAAAAATTTCAAGGCAAGTACTATTATTATTATTCCCATGCTTTTAGTAACTGAAGCTTAGAGGGTCTAGAAATGTGCCCCCAGCCAAGGGTTCCAACCTAGGGCTGCAGGGGTTGCTGATCCTGTGATCTCACTGAGGTAGGTACGCCATCAATAATCCCACCTTAGGGACTGTGCTGGGTACAGGCTTAACAGATGTGCTTACTTTCATTTCCCAATTTTATCCCTCTGTTCATTTAAATGTAAGTTATCTGGTTTAACTCAAGGTTTCTCAACTTGGCAGGCATGACATTGTTAGTTGAATGGTGTGTGTGTGTGTGTGTGTGTGTACATACTATCCTGTGCAATGTAAGATGTTTGGGTGTTTAAAAACATCCCTGGCCTCTACCCACTAGATGCCAGTAGTGTTCCCCTAGATGTGACAACCAGAAATTAGGGTTGGAGGGCAAAATAGCCTCCAATTGAGAACTATCACAGTTTAATAAATTCTGTAACAGTCTTTGGAAATTCAAAGTCTGATTAACAGTCTGTTAACTGAGATAGGCCTTTTTCATAGAAACAATTCAATAAAGATGATCTACAAATTTCCCTTTATAAAGAGCCCCTTCGGGATTCCTGACCGGGTCCCCATGCACTTCTCCACAATTCTCATTGCTTTATTGTGTTTTGTTTTTGAATAGTTCAATCCTTGCAACTCTGCAAATCAGTCAAGTGATATATGAGCTTGAGGCTACCGGCCAAATCCTCTGGACAAATAAATTTTGACAGAACCTCTCCTCAAATACTGTTCCACACATCTGAGCAGTCAATCCTGGGGTCTTTTCCAAATGTCTTCCAGTAATTCTAGTCTTTCCTCTCATAATATTCTATTTTATACTCATGAGCCCAATTCATCTTTATTGCAGTTCCTCTGACCTCTAATGTGAAATGCAAGCTCTCAAGGATGCTTTGTCTGACTTATCATGGTCCCATGTGGATCTTTCTCAACGGGAGATCTCCCGCTGGTTCAGCAAAAGCCAGGCAGTGTGAGCTGATTACAGCCCTAGGACCCCAGACTTGCCATTTCACCTCCACTGTCAGGATGCACAGCTATCGGGGAGCTCATTAAAAATAATTTTGATGAAGAGCATAAATACTGACAATTAGCTTCTGTGACCTTCTAAAATCCATTTTGCCTCTTGATATTTTCCCCCTGCAACAGTTAGAGTGCTAATGGATTCACTTTTGTCCTTTGAGGCCCTTGAAGAACAATCTTTTTTTTTAACCATCAGATGTGCTACTGAAAGGGATTTCTAAATGCACGCTGCAACTTCCCCCTTTGACCCTCACAACTAAGCAGCAGACAGAGACAGGTTATATTTGGGGCTTTCTAATTACCTTAATTGCCTCTAAAGCAAATACCATAAAGTTTCATTTAGCAACAGGGACTTTCCCAATCCATTTATTTTCCTCCACTCAGTGAAAATGTTGCAGTCTAAAATACTGACTGATTTGATGTCAATAAAAAAAGAGAAAAGAGACAAAAATAGATTTTATGATAGCAAGCTTTCTTCCGTCTTTCACTTTTGAACCATATACTCTGATTTATCTTCAGTTTACGTGGTGGAAAGAACTGAGTGTTAAGCACACTAATGAGAATTGGTGCATAAATAGCCTGGCTGTTAGAACTGGGGGGGAGGGGGGGGAAGGAGTATGACAATAAATCAAAACCATTGGTAAACAAGATAAATTACATAAATTATCAGAATAATAAACAGAAGCTGCTACAATGGACAGATCTGTAAATCTCAATGGTTTAACTCAACAAATGTTTATTTCTCACTCAGGTAAAGTCAAAAGTAGACTGGGCAGACCTCTTCCAGCCATGCCACCTGAATATACCGCCTCCAAGTTCATTTCAGCAGGGGAAGAAAGAGAGAAAGGAAACACACTGGCTCTTAACTGCCTTGGCCTGGTATGACCCTTAGTGAATTCTGTTCACAGATGATTGCCTAAAACAGTGATTGTCAACCAGTGTGCCACAAGCATTTTTAAATCATGGAATACCTATTTAGTCAGGGATACTGACCTTTTTTCCCTTAGATCAGTGGTTCTCAACCTTGGCTGCACATTAGAATCACCTGGGAATCTTTTTAAAATCCTGATTTCCAGGCCTCATCCTCCAGAAATTCTGTTTCTTTGTTATGGGGTGGGGCCACAACATTAGTAACAAGGAAACAGAATTTCCAGAGGATGAGGCCCAGAAATCAGGATTTTAAAAAGATTCCCAGGTAATTCTGTGCAGCCAAGGTTGAGAACGACTGCCTTAGATTGTCAAATTAAAAAAATAACAACAGTCAATATAACAATAGCTGTCAGGTGTGAAAGAATCGAAATTATTCTTATGATTTTAGTCACACCAGAAAAAAAAATTTTTTGGTGTGCCACAGAATTTTAGTAATTCGTTGTGTGCTGTGAAAATGCAACTTTTAATATTCCAGCCTCTGTTAGAAAGGAGGCTCACTAGAAAGAAGTTGGAATGGATCTTAAGCACCAACCTACTGTGTCTATTCCACCTTCTCCACAATTTATATTCCATTAGCAATCTTTGGAAGAATGTTATGTAGTTGAAAATTTTTCAGTGCCAAAGGATAATAGACATGTGTAGGGTAGTGGTTGAGCATATGGGCTCCAGAAACTTCCTGCTATCTGAAGACAAATTCTCTTTGCCCTCTTTGAGCCCCATTTTCCAAATCTGTAAATGGGTATAATCTTGCTCCAAAATGGTAAATGAACAGTAAATGTTACGCATTATAATTCTAACCATTATTCATCAAATTTGTTTACTAATAGCTAGTGGAGATTCCATGATGAAAAAAAAAAACACGAATTTTCCATCATAATAGATTTTCATGGCCTTAACCGGTTTGGCTCAGTGGATAATAGATTTTCATGTAAGAGTGTATTTTCCAGACTCTTTTGCAGCTGGGTTTTTGAATGTGATTTAGGGTCCACCACAGACATACTCATGTGGGGATTTAGACAATAGAAATGAGGCTGAGGTTACAGCTGTTTCTGCTCTCAAGCCTGATCATGAAGGAATTTTCCTTCTCTGGGACAGTGCTACCAGAGATTGCAGTGTCTATTCCCTTGCTTCATGGGCCAAAGGGACATCCATTTGCTGGTGCGCAGTATAGCAGGCATGGCTTGGTTCTGGAACCAGCAATGGTATGTGCAGTTTCCTGAGCCTGTCAGATTCTAGAGTATAGAGGCTGGCAGCTTCGCAATGTCAGAAAACTGAACAAACAATTCATGCAGTTACATATGCATTAAAAAATATTTACCCAAGCCTAATTAATGGACACCGGCAACAGGGGGTGAGAGCATGAGTTGGGGAGGTCGGGGGTGGGGGACGGTTATGGTGGGATAAGGACACATATGTAATACCTTAATAAAAAAAAAATATTTACCCAAAGCCTTCTATTTACCAGACACTATACTGTACTGGGTGACGAGAATTCAATGGAAAAGCAAAATATATACACCCCTGCCCTTAGGGAACTTACAGCCTAGTTGAGGGAACAGAAATAAACAAAATAATTATACAAATAAATATTTATTTACAAACTCTGACTACTCTTAAAGTCATACCTGCTTTCCTTTCTTATCTTATTCCCTGGGCAGCGAATGTCATCAGATATTTCTAGAATTATTATTAACTTACTGAATGTTTAGTTCAGTTTACTGATCTTAACCGTTAAACTAAGGGAAGTTACAATCAGTGTAGATATCAAATCAAGACCAATTGAAGCCAGCAACGATGACAATGCAAAACTTCCAAGAAGGCCTTCTTCTGGCAAATGGCTACAATTTAACGGTTACGGTAAGCAAAACTATTCTCTCCCAAAGACAAAGAAAAAAAATACAATCAGGATGTCAGTGCTGAGGAAAATAATTGGTCATATTGACAGAGCATTAATGGAGCCTGTGTCTCTGGTTGAATAATATTGATTTCACTAATGCTCTTTCCAGTGTCAGCTCCCT
Source organism: Myotis davidii (assembly GCF_000327345.1). Taxonomy (NCBI): domain Eukaryota; kingdom Metazoa; phylum Chordata; class Mammalia; order Chiroptera; family Vespertilionidae; genus Myotis; species Myotis davidii. The sequence continues at coordinate 2,978,281 of NW_006293951.1, forward strand.
TTCATTTGTTACACAGCACGCCATCTTCCAGCCTGGAAGGGTTACCACTGAGCATTTCGATGGGTGATGATTTGGCAGCAGGTATCTTCAGGCTCAGATCTTTTACCATGCACGTGGGGGGCTCAGTAGGTCAGGTAAAAGACTGGATTTGGGTGAGTCTGAAGACATAATGACGTTCAAATCATTTTTCTTTCTGGATCTGAACAGATTATGGACAGTATTGGGTATTATTTTATCGTTAAGGGTTTCAGACAGATAATAAAGATACTGCTTATGGAGTCATAGAGTTAACCCATCCTATAAAAATGTTTTGTGTTGTTTTTAAATATATTAGCTATTTATAAGGTTATATCACAGTCTTATTAAAAATCAAGAAATGTAGATGGAGCTTAAGTACAGTTAAAATATCTATCTACCTTGCCCAGCTGGTGTGACTCAGTGGTTGAGTGTCAACCCATGTATCAGGATTCAATTCCCCATCAGGGCATATGCCTGAGTTAGGGGCTTGATCCCCAGTGGGGGGGTGGGGGGGGTGTGCAGGCGGCAGCCTATTAATGATTCTCTCTCATCACTGATGTTTCTATCTCTCTCTCCCTTTCTCTCTGAAATCAACAATTTTTTTAAAAAAAGTTTAAAGAAAACCAAATCATTAAAAAACACACAAAAAACAGCCAACAGAAACTGACTTCACTTCCATCTGCACTGACAAAAACCATGGAGGCCATCTTCCTGTCAATGACTTTAATCTGTTCTGGGGTAAGTGTTCTGGAACTACAGTCCTGAGGACACAGTTGATAACCTTATTGACCTTTATGTCTACACTTTCTTACAAAGATATATCT
>NW_006293951.1:2979201-2982001 GCF_000327345.1 Myotis davidii
ACATCTACCTTAAAAGTTTTAACTTTTAATTATATAAGGGGGAAAAGAAAAATTAATACAAAATGTATATATGTGTATATCTAAAACTTAATACAAAAAATGTGTTTCACCCAAAATAGATCCAGAGACATGGAAGCATGCAACAGACTGACAAATCTCAGAGAGAAGGGGAGTCCCCCCCAAGACATTAAAGAATGTATATGAATATATGCATAACCCACAGACAATAGTGCAGTGAAGGCCTGGGATGAGAACAGAAGGTGGGGCAGGAGGAAGGGGTCAATGGGGAGGAAGGGGGACATCTGTAATATTTTCAACAATAAAGATAAATTTTAAAATATGTAGGTTTCACCATTAAAATATGTAGGTTTCACCATAGGATATCTACCTATCTCAGTATCTTGTACATAATAAACCCTAATTTGTTACATGAATGAGTGAATGAATAGGAAACACAAATGCAATGTGTTTTAAGTGGCAGCACTATATTATAAGATGAGTCAGATTTTCATACCAGATTATAAGAATTAAAGCTAATTTTTAAGTCAGACGGCTCTTTTTACCCAGATAGCCTCAATACGAGTGGTTATTTTTATTTTAAGCACATTTATGGGAATATTTTTAAAGCAGAAAAGATGCGGCGCACCCTTGATTTATCACTCTTAAAATTTAGATACTGATTGTACAGGTTTCCATTTGTCCTCTTGTCCTAGGTCTCCAACATGTTTAGGGGTAGGTCTGAAAATCTGTTAATACAAATTATTCAAAAATAATAACCAAGCACCCACATTTGCACATCAGCAAAACGTCTGTCCTACCAACACTTCATGCTCTCTAGAGAAGGTAAACTCCTAGCAGCCATAGGAGCGGGCCTGGGTCCTTCACTAATGTTTGCATCCACACACAAAGGGCACTGTAAAAAGGCGTAAGCACAAAAAATGAAATTCAAATTGACGCACACAGGCAGGGATCAAGTACTTGTCTCTGCAAATAAGACTCTAGACTCAAAATAATTATAACAGAGTGATTTCTAAAACAGTTCATCTGCTGAGTCGATCTCTAATTATTTTCAAAACATGTGCTAATTGACATCCAACATTACTATATCTGAAGCCTGTGAAAACCAGAACTGTAGTTTAGAAAAAAACTATTATAATGTATACCTACCAGTAATTATATTCCATGCAACAGTTCAAAGTGTTTTATATTTACTAACTCATTTAGTATATATATATGCTCTCTCTCTCTCTCTCTTTCTCACTCCCTCCCCCCTACACAAATGTATTCAGATTGATGACAGTTGATTTACACTAATCCAGAGATAATCAACCTTGACACTATTGACATTTGGGTCAGATCATTCTTTGTTTGGGGGGCTGTCTTCTGCACTGTAGGACATTTAGCAGCATCTGGGCCTCTACACAGTATATGCAGGTAGGAACTCCTAATTGTGAACAACCAAAAATGTCTCCAGACATCAAGTCCCAAGAGAAAGAGGGGAGGGTAAAATTACTTCCAGTTAAAAACCTCTGATATACACTAGCTCATTCTGTATGTGTATATACATGTAGGTGTCCTCTAGAGAGAAAGAGGACAGAAAAATATGATGTATTAACGCATACATAAAAATGTACAGATGGCCCTGACCGGTTTGGCTCAGTGGATAGAGCGTCGGCCTGCGGACTCAAGGGTCCCAATTTCGATTCCAGTCAAGGGCATGTACCTTGGTTGCGGGCACATCCCCAGTAGGGAGTGTGCATGAAGCAGCTGAATCAATGTTTCTCTCTCATCGATGTTTCTAGCTCTTTATTCCTCTCCTTCTCCCTTCCTCTCTGTAAAAAAATCAATAAAATATATATTTTTAAAAAAATGTACAGATGAATAGACAAATACATAAAATCCTAAGAGGTAGATACCATTATCTACAAATGAATAGACTGACACATAGGGATATTAAGTTTAGACAGCTTAGCAAGTAACAGATCCAGAATTTACTCTGGAAACCATACTCTTCAAAACTGAGTTACACCACGCAGCATAAACTGTTTAAGGAATAAATAATTTAAAAGTCTAAACTAGAATCCACTACTCTCTTTCTTGGACGGCAACATGGTATAATAGATCAGTGCTGACTGTGAAAAGTAGTCTGCGAGTCGGAGAATCTGCTTGACTACAAAAGTATTAGTTGATTTATAAATGTCAACATTACAGTTATCGTAACAGTCAATAGCAATTACTCAGCATAAAATATTACCATCATGTTAAAGAAATTGTTTGGAGAGTTAAAATTTGAGGGTTTCCTGAGATTTAGTCTAGGTCAGTGTTATAGTGTCAATACTGTTAAATGGGTAGTAATCTTAAGGTATAAAGATATAAGCACACACACATTAGTAAACACAGCACCTCACACACATAAAACACAGCATCACACACTACATAAGACTAAACAAAATGTCTCACAACATACGAGTTGTGTATGTAATGTATTATATGTGTGTAAATGTGCATACATATATATACATCTATAATAATAAAAGCGTACTATGCTAATTAGACTGGACGTCCTTCTGGACAACCTTCCAGATGAAGCCAGGGCTGCAGCCGCAAGATCGAGGCAACTGCTGCGGCTGCGAGGGAGGGATCAAGGCAGCAGCTGGGGCTGCGAAGGCCTACTCTTGCATGAATTTCGTGCACGGGTGGGGTCTAGCCAGCCTGGTCCCAGTCAGTGGATAGGCCCAGGCCTGTCAGGAGGAGGAGATGGCTGGAGGTTGGCTGGCCAGCCCACCCCGCTGGAGCTTAT